>NC_091985.1:113453948-113521448 GCF_044704955.1 Pristiophorus japonicus | reverse complement strand
CGATGGTCCTGGCCTGCTGATGGTCTTGCAGGCCTGGACCGCGCCGATTTCCGGGCCCCCTCAAGCCCCCTCAGAATCCTATAGGTTTCAAAAAGATCACCTCTCATTCTTCTAAACTCCAATGAGTATAGACCCAACCTGCTCAACCTTTCTTCATAAGACAACCCTTTCATTTCAGGCATCAACTTCGTGAACCTTCTCTGAACTGCCTCCAATGCAAGTATATCCCTCCTTAAATAAGGAGACCAAAACTGTACGCAGTATTCCAGGTGTAGCAGGCCTTCCTGACTTTTATACTCCATCCCCCTTGCAATAAAGGGCAACATTTAATTTGCCTTCCTAATGACTTGCTGTACCTGCATACTAACTTGTTGTGTTTCATGTACAAGGACCCCCAGATCCCTCTGCACCGCAACATTTTGTAATCTCTCCCCATTTAAATATTAATTTGCTTTTTTACTTTTCCTACCAAAGTGGATAACCTCACATTTTCCCACATTATACCCCATCTACCAAATTTTTGCCCACTCACTTCGCCTTATTATATATCCCATTGCAGATTATTTGCGTCCTCCTCACAACTTGCTTTCCAACCTATCTTTGTACAGGTCCAGCGCCTAAAATCAGGAACCCTCGGGACGGAAGCCATTCCGGATTCCGGGCTTTCGATTTGCTTTCTGACATCACGAATCCGGAAACACATGAGCCCAGGTTCGGGTATTACCGGATTTTGGAACGTCAGAAATGGGAAGCGGGGGGATTCCAGCCGAAGAGCTGTTTGGGCCGTCCAGACCCGCCGAGGAGGATGTCGTCGGGCAGGCCCCACCAAGGAGGTCATCATCGGGCGGGCCGCCGCCGAGGAGCTGTTAGCGTCGGGCGGGCCCCCATCGAGGAGGCGTTCGGGCCGGCCCCGCCGAGGATGCCCCGAGGTAAGGGCAGTGGCGGTGAGGCGAGTCCTGAGGTCGGGCAGCGGTGGGGCCCCGAGGTCGGCAGTATCTGGATTCCGGATTCTCGACTCTGCACCTGTATCATCAGCAAATTTGGCGACATTACACTCGGTCCCTTCAACCAAGTCATTAATATAGATTGTAAATAGTTGAGGCCCCAGCCCTGCTCCCTGTGGCACCCCACTAGTTAATGACCCATTTATTCCAACTCTCAGTTTTCTGTTAGTTAGCCAAACCTCTATCCATGCTAATCAGCCAATCCCATGAGCTCGTATCTTGTGCAGTCACCTTTTATGCGGCACCTTATCGAATGCCTTCTGGAAATCCAGATACACAACATCTACTGGTCCCCCTTTGTCCACCCTGCTCATTGCATCAACCTGGTATTGCAGTGTCTCTGGGAACGGTGCACCTCTCTTTTGGGAGAATGTTAAAATTAAAAACACCTTTGTTAAAAACATCTATTCTCTTCATTGTATGTCACAATTTTTTTACTTTTTAATGAATGCACATGTTAATTGTTAGATCACTAAACTACAGAACCAGTGGGAACCTGTTCAACCTTCGTTGTCTCCAGGCCAGATCCAAGACCGTCCCAACCTCTGTCGTCGAATTACAGTACGCGGACAACGCTTGCGTCTGCGCACAGAGACTGAATTCCAACATCTTCACTGAGGCGTACGAAAGCATATGCGTTACACTAAACATCCATAAGATAAAGGTCCTCCCCGCCACACAGCACTACACCCCGTACCCGCCCCCCCCCAATCATTAAGATCCACAGCACGCCCTGGACAAGGTGGACCACTTCCCATACCTCGGAAGCCTATTATCAGCAAGGGCAGACATCGACGACAAGATTCAATACTGCCTCCAGTATGCCAGCACAGCCTTCGGCCGCCTGAGGAAAAGTGTGCGAAGATCAGGCCCTCAAATCTGCCACCAAGCTCATGGTCTGCAGGACTGCAGTGATACCTGCCCTCCTGTATGGCTCAGAGACGTGGACCATATGCAGCAGACAACTCAACTCGCTGGAGAAATACCACCAATGATGTCTCCGCAAGATCCTACAAATCCCCGAGGAGGACAGACGCACCAACGCTCCGCTGTGCGGGCCACATTGCTCGCATGCATGACACAAGACTCCCAAAGCAAGCGCTCTACTCGGAACTCTTACACGGCAAGCGAGCCCAGGGTGGGCAGAGGAAACGTTTAAAGGGACACCCTCAAAGCCTCCTTGATAAAATGCAACATTCCCACCGACACCTGGGAGTCCCTGACCAAAGACCGCCCAAAGTGGAGGAAGTGCATCCGGGAGGGTGCTGAGCACCTCAAGTCTCAGCGCTGAGAACACGCAGAAACCATGCGCAGGCAGCGGGAGGAGCGTGTGGCAAACCAATCCCACCCACCCTTTCCTTCAACGACTGTCTGTCCCACCTGTGACAGAGACTGTAATTCCCATATTAGACTGTTCAGTCACCTAAGAACTTACTTTTAGAATTGAAGCTATTTCAAGGGACTGCCTATGATGATGATGGATTATGGTTGTACATCAGCCACAAATTAAAGACATTACCAAAACAAACAACATTTCAAAACTGCAGCAAGGAATACTTTCTAATAGAAAGGACAAAAAAGGAAACAATTACTTTCTATCACTCTGACCAATTGTACTGGTTCAAGGAAGTATGTTTACCAAGGAAGAGGACCTGACCAAGGCTACAGTAAAGAAGGAGGCTGTCAAGATACTGGATGAGATAAAAATAGATAAAGAGGAGCTACTACAATGAGAGTGTCCGAAATCCGCAGTTCTGGAATCGGGACCCATCCATGGCGGGGTCGTCCGGGAACCGGAAAATGTTCCAAAATCCGGTCTCCCCCCTTACCTTGGCCGCCCAACGCCACCCCCCTTCCCGCCTCGGCCACCTGATCCCCCCCCCCCCCCCCACCACCCTGGCAGCCCAAACTCCCCCCGCCTCGGCCGCCTGAATTTCCCCCCACGCCCCCCGCCTCGGCCACCCGAACTCCCCCCGGCTCGGGCGCCCGACCTCCCCTCGGTCCCCCCCACCACCCCTATCTACTGGGCTTTTTCAGATTCGGGACATCAGAAACACATTGCAAAATTTGGAAATACCTGAACCTCAGCCCGGGTGTTTCCGGATTTGGGACATGAGAAAGACATCCCGAAATCTGGAACGGCCTTAGTCCCGAGGATTCCGGATTTCGGACGCTCCACCTGTACTTAAAGTGGATAAGTCACCCGGTGCGGTTGTGATGCACCCCAGGTTGCCGAGGGACGCAAGGGTAGAAATTGCGGTGGTGCTGGCCATAATCTTCCAATTGTCCTTAGATACAGGGGCGATGCCAGAGGATTGCAAAATTTACACCCGTATTCAAAAAGGGGAGAATGATAAACCTGGCAATTACAGACCAGTCAGCTTAACGTCAATGGTGGGGAAGCTTTTAGAAAAAGAGTTGATGTTGAATATATGGACCTTCAAATGGCGTTTGATAAAGTACCACATATTATACTTGTTGGCAAAATTGAAGCCCAAGGGATAAAAGGGTCAAAAGCAGTATGAATACAAAATTGGCTAAGGAATAGAAAATAATAGTGTTCCCCAGGGTTTAGTACTTGAACACTAGTTCGGCTCCAGCTGGAATATCATGTCCAATTCTGGGCACATACTTCAGAAAGGACGTTAATGCTTTGGAGAGGGTGCGGAAGAGTTTCGCTAGAATGGTTCCAGGGATGTGGGATTACAGTTGCATGGATGGGCTGGAGAAGCTGGAGTTGTTCTCCTTGAAGCAGAGAAAGTCAAGAGGAGATTTGATACAGCTGTTTGAAAATCAAAGGTTTAGATAGTGTAAATGAAGTGAAACTGTTTCCAATGGCTGAAGGATCAATAACCAGAGGGCACAGATTTAAGATAATTAGCAAAAGAACAAGAGACGACATGAGGAAAAACCTTTTTACGCAACGAGTGGTTAGGATTTGGAATGCACTGCCTGATAGGGTGGTGGATACAGATTCAATTCTTATCTTCAAAGGGGAATTGGATAAATACTTGGAAGGAGAAAATATTGCAGGGATATAGGGAAAGGGGAAGTGGGACTAACTGGATTGCTCTTCGAAAGAGGTGTACACTCGATGGGCCGATTGGCCTCATTCTGTGCTGTACTATTCTACGGGCTGGATTTTCGGGTCTTCTCCGCTCCATTTTTCGCCCCGGAATGGCAGCAATGAGGTGTTTTGGCGGGCGGGCAGCCTCCAGCAGTGATCCTTGGGTCCGGTTTTGCGGCGGCACAGAGCAGCACCTCCTGGAAGAGCTGTGCGCGGTGTGCAACGTCCCTGGTTGCGACACCGACGCAAGTTTTGACTATTACCCGACCCGTCCACCGGAAAGCACGCCTCACCCTGGGAAATCAGGGAGGTGCAACCATCACGTCGGCGAAGAGGTGATCAATGGACTCCGATGATAAGTGTGATTGTTTTTCCTTTTAATTTATTTTGCGATTTGTATTGTGGTGGCGTGGGCAATGCTTTGGGAACGTTTTGGTGGGTTTTTTTTTCGATCCCCCTTCCCCCCGCCACACCCAGGTGTCTCTCGGAGTGCTCCCGGCCCAGCTCTTTAGTTTCCTATGTTAGCGCGCAAGAGAGGTGTACAACGCCTCCCTTAGCGCTGCACCCCCTGGCGCAGGGCCCAGCTGCCCAAACTTAATTACTGAGACGTAAACTATTCTCGGGAGCTAACTTTCCCGCAACGCCGCCATTATCGCCCTAAAAACGTCAAAGCCGAAAATCCAGCCCATTAAATTACTTTACATTTGTGATTAAGCAAATTCATTTTAATGTTAACTTAAAGCTTAACTTAACCAGTGCATTGAAGAAATGAAGTACATTAGCAAAATAAAGAACATGTGAAAAGCTGTGAAACTGATAAAGCAACCGCTCTGCTTGGAACTCCTTCACAGGACTCCTGGGAGACACTGGCCAAAGACTGCCCTAAGTGAAGGAAGCGCATCCGGGAGGGCGCTGAACACCTCGAGTCTCATCGCCGAGAGCATACAGAAATCAAGCACCGGCAGCGGAAAGAGCGTGCAGCAAACCAGTCCCACCCACCCCTTCCCTCAGTGACTATCTGTCCCACCTGTGACAGAGACTGTGGTTCTCGTATTGGACTGTACAGCCACCTAAGAACTCATGTTAAGAGTGGAAGCAAGTCTTTCTCGATTCCGAGGGACTGCCTATGATGATGAAAGAGTCACCATTCCAAATAACACACCACAGTAAAAAGTTGTTTGCAAATTGTCTGTACAAGTGTCTCTCAGGAGATCTTCTCAGCTACCCAGAGATTTAAAGCGAATGATTGTGAATAGAGGTGTGAATGGCTGCAGCTCATTGAACTGTTACAGAAAATGATCTTAAAGTGCTTCCACCAATATGGAATGAAAAACACAAAGCTTACCTTACTGAGCAGAAGGCAGCAGACAACATGGAACACTGGTGGAAGAAGCGACCTGTGGCGAGCAGCAACCTACAAAGGAAAGGAGAGCACGGTCAAGCAGCTGTAAACCCTTTTTCTTCTTTTCTCTTTTGCAACTTGCCACCCCAGAGAGGCGAAGCTGCATGTTCCCAGAGGCACTGCAATACCAGGTCGATGTGTGGAGTAGACAGAGCAAGCACTGTTCCATCTCCCAGATCCAAAAATCAATTTCATTTTCGTTTCCCAGATAGGGGACATAGCAGATTTTAAAAGGATATGAGCAGATTTTTTTAATTTAAAAATATACTTCATTCATAAAATTTGTAAAGGTACATTACAGTACAATCGAAATGTTGCAATTTAAATGATACAATACAGATCATTTAGGTTACATAGCGTTACCCCAAATAACAATACACCTCAATAAAAAGCTGTTTGCAAGTTGACTGTTTCAGGGTTTCAGTGGAGTTTCTCGGCTGCCCAGAGATTTAAAGTGAATGAGGTGTGAATCGAGGTGTGAATGGCCGAAGCTCATTCTACCGTTAGGCAAACTATTATCTTAAAATGCTTCCACTATTGTTTTCTCGTCGATTACTAGAGATGGGATTTCTTTCAAAACTTTTTCAGAGAATAAGGGGTCAGCTATTTAGGACTGAGATGAGGAGAAACTTCTTCATTCAAAGGGTGGTGAATCTTTGGAATTCTCTACCCCAGATGGCTGTAGATGCTCAGTCGTTGACTTTTTTCGAGAGAGATGTTTGGATATTAAGGGAATCAAGGGATTATGGGATAGTGCAGGAAGGTAGGGTTGAGGTCGATCAGTCAATGATCTCATTGAATGGGCTCGAGTGGCCGAATGGCCTACTCCTGCTCCAATTTCTTCTGTTAATCAGTCCCTGTGCAGCAAGAAACCCGAGTGGAAAGCGAGGACAGAAAGCACCATGGAGATGTATGACCCTCTGGGACGGGAACAGGTTTATCAGAGCTACAAGAAAAGTGAAAACTATCCATGCTGTAAAAACGACGGTCACAAAACTTTGGAGTTGAACGAGATAATAGTGTGCTTACCTGGGTATGCATCAGTGTTAGCTCTGGGAGCCCTCTGCCTTTGTAAGATCCACAGAGAAGATAAAGTGCGGAGCTCTGGTTGACTCACGCACCCAACACAGAAGCGGACACAGACTGAGGGCCGCAGGTGGGCCTCGGGCTCCGCCCATTCTTGCACACGCGCGCATATCCGATCGCGCATGCGTGGTGCGATATACGAGGAAGTCGGACCGCGTGCAGCTCATCGACGCTCGAGCTGCATTGAGGGCTTTTGGCTGGAATATCGGTGCGAGTATCTACACGGAGGTTTCTGCGGCCTTCTGAAAGAGAGAAATACAATCGGAGGTGAGAGAGAGAGACTGGGGCAGAGAGAGAGAGACTGCGGGTGGGAGAGAGAGAGAGAGAGAGAGAGACTGGGGCAGAGAGAGAGAGACTAGGGGTGGGAGGGAGAGAGAGAGAGAGAGACTGGGGTGGGAGAGAGAGAGAGACTGGGGCAGAGAGAGAGAGACTAGGGGTGGGAGGGAGAGAGAGAGAGACTGGGGTGGGTGGGAGGGAGAGAGAGACTGGGGTGGGTGGGAGGGAGGGAGAGAGAGACTGGGGTGGGTGGGAGGGAGGGAGAGAGAGACTGGGGTGGGTGGGAGGGAGGGAGAGAGAGACTGGGGTGGGTGGGAGGGAGGGAGAGAGAGACTGGGGTGGGTGGGAGGGAGAGAGAGAGAGACTGGGGTGGGAGAGAGAGAGAGACTGGGGTGGGAGAGAGAGAGAGACTGGGGTGGGAGAGAGAGAGAGAGACTGGGGCAGAGAGAGAGAGACTAGGGGTGGGAGGGAGAGAGAGAGAGACTGGGATGGGAGGGAGAGACTGGGGCAGAGAGAGAGAGAGACGAGGGGTGGGAGGGAGAGAGAGAGAGAGAGACTGGGGTGGGAGGGAGAGACTGGGGCAGAGCGAGAGAGACTGGGGCAGAGAGAGAGAGAGAGACTAGGGGTGGGAGAGAGAGAGACTGGGGCAGAGAGAGAGAGAGACTAGGGGTGGGAGGGAGAGAGAGAGAGACTGGGGTGGGTGGGAGGGAGAGAGAGAGACTGGGGTGGGAGAGAGAGAGAGAGAGAGAGACTGGGGTGGGAGAGAGAGAGAGAGAGAGACTGGGGTGGGAGAGAGAGAGAGAGAGAGACTGGGGTGGGAGAGAGAGAGAGACTGGGGTGGGAGAGAGAGAGAGACTGGGGTGGGAGAGAGAGAGAGAGACTGGGGTGGGAGAGAGAGAGAGAGACTGGGGCAGAGAGAGAGAGACTGGGGTGGGAGGGAGAGAGAGACTAGGGGTGGGAGAGAGAGAGAGACTGGGGTGGGAGAGAGAGAGAGACTGGGGTGGGAGAGAGAGAGAGACTAGGGGTAGGAGGGAGAGACTGGGGTGGGAGGGAGAGAGAGACTGGGAGTGAGAGAGAGAGAGAGACTAGGACAGAGAGAGAGAGAGTGCGAATGGGGGGAGAGAGTGAGAATGGGACAGAGAGAGTGGGGGGGGTGGAGAGGATTGGAGGGGAGAGAGACGGAATTCAGGGAAGACATTCTTCCAACCCCACTCCCTTTACACCGCACCACATTCTCTCTCTCCTCCCCCGACACCTGGTTGATTTCTCTGAAAGCTCGGTGTGTGTGCGACAAGTGACATAATTGGAGTGGTCGAAATCAAGAAGTTACGATACTGTCACTATTCACTTCACACCCAATAAACCTGTTAACAATCTGTGACCCACATACAATGCCCCGTCTATGGTGAGGGTGGTAAGATCAGGAACTTGTTGGGGGGTAGAAGGTCATTAATCCGTGGGGGAGGAACTTGGGCAGGGGGAGGTGGTCAGGAACGTGAGGGGAGGGGGAGGGCGCAGGAAGGTCAGGCACTTGGAGGGATGGGAGAAGGTCAGAATGGCTCGAATGACACTTCTGCAAAGTCAATAATTACATTCTAATTCCACATACCAGGGAAACTGCTGGGTGTGTCTTATCCTCCAAGGGGAGCAATCAGCAATCAGGTCATGTGATCAAGGGGACCCAATCAGAGCTTTTCCGTGTTACAAATAAGCATATCCAGCTGAATCTGGCCTCACAATGGGCCACAAGGGAATCTTAAGAATGGGACCAGACAGATCATAGTGTGAAGGAGTTTACAAATGATAATTTCTCTGCCTTTTGTTAACATCAGAATAACATTCTTAATACATTACTGCTATGGCCCCTATCCGGGGGCCAAATAATACATTTTGGAACACAGATATCGAATCGGGACTCTTCCACTATTTCCTCTATGTAAAGTTTCACTCTTCCCGCCCCTCCTTCAGGGGAAACCTCCAAGCCAGAGATAGATCATTGAGATGTTAGACTGAGATGCCTTTGGCTGGCTCACAACTATGAGCGCACTCACACCTCTCTCCAGTTCCTGCTTTGCTATTGATCATTATTTAACCAGTGATATGCCAAATTGTTGCTCGTGGATAAGGGAGTGAAGGCCTTCCCCCTCCTTACCAACAATTGTGTCCCCTTATTAACTTTAACAGCAACTGTTTTTTCAGTTTTATTTAATTCATCCACTGGTTTGATAATTCAAATGGTTGGGTAAGAGTCCTATGCTTGTTGCAAGACAACATTCTGATATTGGGCTGCCCCAGTGCCTGATCTGCCGCATAATCAAACCGCCCAGCAACTTATGGCACTGAGAGGCAGAAAGGACCATTCATCAATGCTGTTCAAAGGGTTAATGTACTACATGCTGGTTAGTTTCTGGTTTGACATTTGAGGCTGCTGGTTAATTTCTGGGTGTTTTGGGGTCTGTTTTCTGACCCTGCAAACTTAATTCTGACTGCTGAGAAAAGGTTTTGCAGGTGCTGCAGTGGACTTGGCTCCCTTCACAGCTGTTGTACTGTAGCCATGGGTGTTCTGGTCGGGCTCCCTTTGGGATTGGAGGATGAGGGGAGCAGCAAAGACAGGAGAGAGCAGGAGAAGCTCACTGAATAGGGAGGTGAACGGCATTGTGCAGGAGTGCATTCAAGGAGCATTTTCAGCTGACTGATTCCTCTTGTTTCCAGTCTGCTGCTTTCCCTCAAACTCGTTACATTTACTTCTCCAGTAGCATTTGCCAACTTTTTGGGAGTACATTTTTCTGTCCCTTTCTCATACTTTTAAGATCTGAACTTTGATCTGCCTTTTCCAGCTTCACCGTTGAATTTTTTGGAATGTCAGAACCTGATATTGTGGTTAGGATCAGTGTTTAAGGGATGGATATATTGTGGTTTGGGTCAGTGTTTCAATGATGGATATATTGTGGATTGGATGTCATCATGGTCCAGGTCGCTGATTGGTGCGTGAGCAGGTACAGCAGGAGCGGCGAGGTTAGGGCGCAGAGGCGGCAAGTGATCGTGGAGCGACGTGATCGGGGCCCAGGAGAGGCCTGCGTTCAGGGCACAGAAGCGGTGAGGGCCCAGGGGCAGCACAGGCCAGCCCACACTGCAATATGTGTGCATACTAGGTCCATGCAGCAGAGCTGGTCTCCAGTTGTCTTGGTTAATCCTTGCGACTGGACCAACACCATGATCTGTCAAGCCCATGTGGTGGCTGGTGTGCAACGGCCACCACACGTTAAAAAAATCCACGCACAGGCATCTTCCACCCTTCAACATGTAGTTCTGGACCTGGCATATTAGGTCCTTCATTGAAACACCGGTGAACTCAGCCCTTTTTGGTGTGGAAGCAAGTCATCCTCAATACGAGGGACCATCTATGATGATGATTCAAGGAGCACTTCTCCTACCTCAAACTCTTGGTGGAGTGATGCCTGAAGCACCCATCACTTCACACATCACCGAGCTATGTCACCTGCTGCAGCCACAACTCCAGCCTCAACCCGGGCATGGACAGCACTGTCTGTGGCTGTCAAAGTCACTGTAGACCTTATCATTTATGCTCAGCTGCAGCAGGTGACAATAGCGACATCTCATAATTTGCAGTTAGCTCCAGTATATGAAAGGTCACTGAGGAGCCGATTATCATCCGGAGGAGGCAGGGGTTCCCAATGGAGCACTCTCTACGCGGGAGTCCTCCCTTTATTTATTGGGGACTTGGCTTGGAGGGTGTTGCATGGAGCAGTCCCGTGCAATAGGTTTTTTAAGTCGGTTCATGGACTCCCAGGTGGTCTGGAAGAGTCCGTGTTCCACGTGTATGTTGAATGTTTGAGGTTGCAGCCCCTGTTCCATTATTTGAAGGGGCTGCTCCTCAAATTCTGGTCCCACGCTCCTGATCTTTGGGCATCCTGTGCGGAGGGGAGCGGGCAGGTTGGAAGGCCTCCTCGTAGGACTGCTCCTGGGCATGGCCAAGGTGGCCATTAACCAGTTCAGGCAGCGGGCGGTCGAGGGGGATGTTCAGTCCGACTGCCTGCCTCTCTTATGCGGTTACATTTGAGCCAGGGTGTCCCTGGAGATGGAGCACACGGTGTTCACCGGTACGCTCGCGGCCTTCCGCGAGAGGTGGGCGCCGGAAGGATTGGAATGCATTATCACCCCCGGCAACCAAATTTTAATTTGACAGTTTATTGTTTAAAAAGTTTTATTGGTTAATTTGTCAGTTTTCGTGCCCCTTTAACACTTGCTCTCAACTGAGCAATGCACCCAGGGAGGCACCGCTAAGTTTGTGGTCATGGCCCTCCAAACCGTGGTCTCGGATCCACGTTGACTTCGCTGGTCCGATTCTAGGCAAAATGTTTTTGGTTGTTGTGGATGCTTATTCAAAATGGAATGAGTGTATAATAATGTCTGTAAGCACGTCCATTGCCACCATCGAAAGCCTACGAACCATGTTTGCCACGCACGGCCTGCCTGATGTCCTTGTCAGCGACAATGGGCCGTGCTTCACCAGCACTGAATTCAAGGAATTCATGACCCGCAATGGGATCAAGCATGTCACATCTGCCCCGTTCAAGCCCGCATCTAATGGCCAGGCAGAACAGGCAGTCCCAACCATCAAGCAAAGCTTGAAACGCGTGTCGGAAGGCTCCCTGCAGACCCCACTCACTCACCGGGGTTAACCCTGCCGAGCTGCTCATGAAAAGGGCACTCAAAACAAGGCTCTCTCCAGTCCATCCTGATCTCCATGATCATGTCGAGGGCAGGTGGCATCAACAAAGCATGTACCATGTTCGCGCAAATTTGTCACGCGACATTGAAGTCAATGACTCTGTATTTGTACTCAACTATAGACATGGTCTCAAATGGCTTGCTGGCACTGTCATAGTCAAAAAGGGGAGTAGGGTGTTTGAGGTCAAACTTACAAATGAACCAACTTGCAGAAAGCATTTGGACCAAACCAAACTGTGATTCACAGACAGCCACGAGCAACCTGAAGAGGACACCGCCAACTTCGACCCTCCAATACACACACAAGTGGCAACCGACATCACGGTTGACCACGAAGCTGAACTCATCATCCCCAGCAGCCCAGCAAGGCCAGCTGCCGCAGCAACCAACTCGTCTGCGGGAGTTGAGAGAGACAGCGGCCTATAAAAGGCTCAGCAGTCCGGGGAGAGAGGCGGGAGTGGAGAGAGGCGGGAGTCGGGAGAGGCAGCGGTCTATAAAAGGCTCAGCAGTCCAGGGAGCGTCGAGAGAGGCGGGAGTCGGGAGAGGCAGCGGCCTATAAAAGGCTCAGCAGTCCGGGAAGCATCGAGAGAGGCGGGAGTCGGGAGAGGCAGCGGCCTATAAAAGGCTCAGCAGTCCGGGGAGCGTCGAGAGAGGCGGGAGTCGAGAGAGACAGCGGCCTATAAAAGGCTCAGCAGTCCGGTGAGCGTCGAGAGAGGCGTGAGTCGAGAGAGACAGCGGCCTATAAAAGGCTCAGCAGTCCGGGTAGCGTCAAGAGAGGCGGGAGTCGAGAGAGACAGCGGCCTATAAAAGGCTCAGCAGTCCGGGGAGCGTCGAGAGAGGCGGGAGTCGAGAGAGGCAGCGGCCTATAAAAGGCTCAGCAGTCCGGGGAGCGTCGAGAGAGGTGTGAGTCGAGAGAGGCAGCGGCCTATAAAAGGCTCAGCAGTCCGGGGAGCGTCGAGAGAGGCGGGAGTTGAGAGAGACAGCGGCCTATAAAAGGCTCAGCAGTCCGGGTACCGGTGCAGCTCCAGCTGAGAGAAGGCAAAAAAGAAGTAGAAAGAAATCAAAAGGTGACGTCACAGCCAACGTGGTAAGTGATTGGCTGCTGATTGGTGAGTAGTTTTTCTTTTTCTTTATTAGTCAGTAACTTTTAACATTGTTGTCGCCAATTTAAGTGTATCTAAGGATTAAGTCATGGCAGGACAGCTCGGTCACGTGATATGCTCCTCCTGTACCATGTGGGAACACGGGGACAACACCAGTGTCCCTGACGACTACATGTGCGGGAAGTGTGTCCACCTCCGGCTCCTGACGGTCCGCGTTGCGGAGTTGGAGCTGAGGGTGGATTCACTCTGGAGCACCCACGATGCTGAGAATGACGTGAGTATCACGTGTAGTGAGTTGGTCTTACCGCAGGAGAAGGGTCCACAGCCAGCGAGGGAATGGAAGACCAGCAGGAAGAGTAGTGCAAGGAAGGTAGTGCAGGGGTCCCCTGTGGTCATCCCACTGCAAAACAGATACACTGCTTTGAGTGCTGTTGAGGGGGATGACTCATCAGGAGAGGGCAGCAGCAGCCAAGTTCATGGCACCGTGGCTGGCTCTGTTGCACAGGAGGGCAGGAAAAAGAGTGGGCGAGCGATAGTGATTGGGGATTCAATTGTAAGGGGAATAGATAGGCGTTTCTGCGGCCGCAACCGAGACTCCAGGATGGTATGTTGCCTCCCTGGTGCAAGGGTCAAGGATGTCTCGGAGTGGGTGCAGGACATTCTAAAAAGGGAGGGAGAACAGCCAGTTGTCGTGGTGCACGTTGGTACCAACGACATAGGTAAAAAAAAGGGATGAGGTCCTACGAAATGAATTTAAGGAGCTAGGAGCTAAATTAAAAAGTAGGACCTCAAAAGTAGTAATCTCGGGATTGCTACCAGTGCCACGTGCTAGTCAGAGTAGGAATCGCAGGATAGCTCAGATGAATACGTGGCTTGAGCAATGTTGCAGCAGGGAGGGATTCAAATTCCTGGGGCATTGGAACCGGTTCTGGGGGAGGTGGGACCAGTACAATCCGGACGGTCTGCACCTGGGCAGAATCGGAACCAATGTCCTCGGGGGAGTGTTTGCTAGTGCTGTTGGGGAGGAGTTAAACTAATATGGCAGGGGGATGGGAACCAATGCAGGGAGATAGAGGGAAACATAAAGGAGGCAAAAGCAAAAGACAGAAAGGAGATGAGGAAAAGTGGAGGACAGAGAAACCCAAGGCAAAGAACAAAAAGGGCCATTGTACAGCAAAATTCTAAAAGGACAGAGGGTGTTAAAAAAACAAGCCTAAAGGCTTTGTGTCTTAATGCAAGGAGTATCCGCAATAAGGTGGATGAATTAACTGTGCAAATAGATGTTAACAAATATGATGTGATTGGGATTACGGAGACGTGGCTCCAGGATGATCAGGGCTGGGAACTCAACATCCAGGGGTATTCAACATTCAGGAAGGATAGAATAAAAGGAAAAGGAGGTGGGGTAGCATTGCTGGTTAAGGAGGAGATTAAGGCAATAGTTAGGAAGGACATTAGCTTGGATGATGTGGAATCTATATGGGTAGAGCTGCAGAACACCAAAGGGCAAAAAACGTTAGTGGGAGTTGTGTACAGACCTCCAAACAGTAGTAGTGATGTTGGGGAGGGCATCAAACATGAAATTAGGGGTGCGTGCAATAAAGGTGCAGCAGTTATAATGGGTGACTTTAATATGCACATAGATTGGGCTAACCAAACTGGAAGCAATGCGGTGGAGGAGGATTTCCTGGAGTGCATAAGGGATGTTTTTTTAGACCAATATGTCGAGGAACCAACTAGGGGGGAGGCCATCTTAGACTGGGTGTTATGTAATGAGAGAGGATTCATTAGCAATCTCGTTGTGCGAGGCCCCTTGGGGAAGAGTGACCATAATATGGTGGAATTCTGCATTGGGAAGGAGAATGAAACAGTTAATTCAGAGACCATGGTCCAGAACTTAAAGAAGGCTAACTTTGAAGGTATGAAGCGTGAATTGGCTGGGATGGATTGGCGAATGATACTTAAGGGGTTGACTGTGGATGGGCAATGGCAGACATTTAGAGACCGCATGGATGAACTACAACAATTGTACATTCCTGTCTGGCATAAAAATAAAAAAGGGAAGGTGGCTCAACCGTGGCTATCAAGGGAAATCAGGGATAGTATTAAAGCCAAGGAAGTGGCATACAAATTGGCTAGAAATAGCAGCGAAACTGGGGACTGGGAGAAATTTAGAACTCAGCAGAGGAGGACAAAGGGTTTGATTAGGGCAGGGAAAATGGAGTATGAGAAGAAGCTTGCAGGGAACATTAAGACGGATTGCAAAAGTTTCTATAAATATGTAAAGAGAAAAAGGTTAGTAAAGACAAACGTAGGTCCCCTGCAGTCAGAATCAGGGGAAGTCATAACGGGGAACAAAGAAATGGCGGACCAACTGAACAAGTACTTTGGTTCGGTATTCACGAAGGAGGACACGAACAACCTTCCGGTTATAAAAGGGGTCGGGGGGTCTAGTAAGGAGGAGGAACTGAGGGAAATCCTTATTCGCCGGGAAATTGTGTTGGGGAAATTGATGGGATTGAAGGCCGATAAATCCCCAGGGCCTGATGGACTGCATCCCAGAGTACTTAAGGAGGTGGCCTTGGAAATAGTGGATGCATTGACAGTCATTTTCCAACATTCCATTGACTCTGGATCAGTTCCTATAGAGTGGAGGGTAGCCAATGTAACCCCACTTTTTAAAAAAGGAGGGAGAGAGAAAACAGGGAATTATAGACCGGTCAGCCTGACATCGGTAGTGGGTAAAATGATGGAATCAATTATTAAGGATGTCACAGCAGTGCATTTGGAAAGAGGTGACATGATAGGTCCAAGTCAGCATGGATTTGTGAAAGGGAAATCATGCTTGACAAATCTACTGAAATTTTTTGAGGATGTTTCCAGTAGAGTGAACAAGGGAGAACCAGTTGATGTGGTATATTTGGACTTTCAGAAGGCGTTCGACAAGGTCCCACACAAGAGACTGATGTGCAAAGTTAGAGCACATGGGATTGGGGGTAATGTACTGACATGGATTGAGAACTGGTTGTCAGACAGGAAGCAAAGAGTAGGAGTAAATGGGTACTTTTCAGAATGGCAGGCAGTGACGAGTGGGGTACCGCATGGTTCTGTGCTGGGGCCCCAGCTGTTTACACTGCACATTAATGATTTAGATGAGGGGATTAAATGTAGTATCTCCAAATTTGCGGATGACACTAAGTTGGGTGGCAGTGTGAGCTGCGAGGAGGATGCTGTGAGGCTGCAGAGCGACTTGGATAGGTTAGGTGAGTGGGCAAATGCATGGCAGATGAAGTATAATGTGGATAAATGTGAGGTTATCCACTTTGGTGGTAAAAACAGAGAGACAGACTATTATCTGAATGGTGACAGATTAGGAAAAGGGGAGGTGCAAAGAGACCTGGGTGTCATGGTACATCAGTCATTGAAGGTTGGCATGCAGGTGCAGCAGGCGGTTAAGAAAGCAAATGGCATGTTGGCCTTCATAGCAAGGGGATTTGAGTACAAGGGCAGGGAGGTGTTGCTGCAGTTGTACAGGGCATTGGTGAGGCCACACCTGGAGTATTGTGTACAGTTTTGTTGGGGAAGTCCAGAACCAGAGGTCACAGTCTAAGGATAAGGGGTAAGCCATTTAGGACCGAGATGCGGAGGAACTTCTTCACCCAGAGAGTGGTGAACCTGTGGAATTCTCTACCACAGAAAGTTGTTGAGGCCAATTCACTAAATATATTCAAAAAGGAGTTAGATGAGGTCCTTACTACTAGGGGGATCAAGGGGTATGGCGAGAAAGCAGGAATGGGGTACTGAAGTTCAATGTTCAGCCATGAACTCATTGAATGGCGGTGCAGGCTAGAAGGGCCGAATGGCCTACTCCTGCACCTATTTTCTATGTTTCTATGTGTTTGTACCAAAATGATCGACGAGGGAGCGGAAAGCCCCAGATTGTCTCACCATGTAAATAAGTGTAGTATTGACTTTGGCCAGGGGTGGGGGGGTGGGGGGGAGCGATGTTATGTATGGAACACCTTGGAACTAGAATTCTCCCACCACCAGAGGGTGCATCTGTTGGAGTCCCAAGGGATCCCAGCATCCCTTGGGAGCACTGTATAAGCAGGCCTTCCATGCTGTGCGGGCACTCTGGAGTCAGAATAAAGAGACTAAGGTCACACTTACACAAGTCTACAGTACTCAGTCATGTTGCTTCATTTGAGACAGAACATAGACCACAAAAAGCAAGTGACCCAGTACTGAGCCTCATGGAACCCCACTGGAAACAGCCTTCCAGTCACAAAAAACACCTATCAACCCATTACCCGTTGCTTCCTGCCTCTGAGCCAATTTTGAATCCAACTTGCCACTTTGCCCTGGATCCCATGGGCTTTTACTTTTGTGATCAGTCTGCCATGTGGAACCTTATCAAAAGCCTTGCGAAAATCCATATACACTACATCGAACACAGTACCCTCGTCGACCCTCCTTGTTACCTCCTCAAAAAATTCAATCAAGTTAGTCAGACACGATCTGCCCTTAACAAATCCATGCTGACTGTCCTTGATTAATCGGTGTCTTTCTAAATGAAGATTTAAACTATCCCTCAGAATTTTTTCCAATAACATTCCCACCACTGAGGTTAGGCTGACTGGCCTGTAATTACTCAGTCTATCCCTTTCTCCCTTTTTAAATAAAGGTACAACGTTAGCAGTCCTCCAGCACCACAGCTGTAGACAGAGAGGATTGGAAAATGCTTCTTTTGCTTCTCTTAACAGCCTGGGATGAAATTCATCTGGGCCTGAGGATCTATCCACTTTCAAAGCTGCTAAGCCCCTTAATACTTCCTCTCTCACTATGTTTATTTCATCTACTATTTCACACTCCTCCTCCCTGATTGCAATGCCTGCATTACCCCTCTCTTTTGTGAAAACAGACGCAAAGTAGTCATTAAGAACCATACCTATTACATACTGCTCAAGGAACCCATCCCTTATGCACTCTATGAACTCTTCCTCAACGCTACCCTGACCAATTTGATTTGTCCAATCAATATGGAGGTTAAAATCACCCATGATTATTGTTGTTCCCTTTTTACAAGTCCCCACTATTTCCTGGTTTATACTCCAACCAACAGAGTTGTTACAGAACCAACCAGGGGGCAGGCTATCTTGGATGTGGTCGGGTGTAATGAGGCAGGATTAATAAACAATCTCCTAGTAAAGGATCCCCTTGGAATGAGTGATCATAGCATAGTTGAATTTCAAATTCAGATGGAGGGTGAGAAAGTTGGATCTCAAACCAGCGGACTATGAAGATATGAGGGCAGAGTTGGCTAAAGTGGACTGGGAAAATAGATTAAAATGTAGGATGGTTGATGAACAGTGGTGTACATTTAAGAAGTTATTTCACAACTCTCAAGAAAAATATATTCCAGTGAGGAGAAAAGGGTGTAAAAGAAAAGGTAGCCATCCGTGGCTAACTAAAGAAATAAAGGACGTTATCCAATTAAAAACAAGGACATACAAAGTGGCCAAAACTAATGGGAGGACAGAAGATTGGAAAGCTTTGAAAAGCCAGCAAAGAATGACTAAAAAAATGATTAAGAAAGGGAAGATAGACTATGAAAGTAAACTAGCACGAAATATAAAAACAGATAGCAAGAGTTTCTATCGGTACATAAAAAGGAAAAGAGTGGCTAAATAAATGTCGGTCCCTTAGAGGGCGAGACCGGGGAATTAGTAATGGGGAACATGGAGATAGCAGAAACTCTGAACAAATATTTTGTATCAGTATTTACGGAGATGACACAAACAATATCCCAACAGTTGATAGTCAAGGGGCTATCGTGGGGTGGGGGGCGAGGAACACAATCACAATCACGAAGGAGGTGGTACTCAGTAAGATAATGGGACTAAAGGCGGATAAATCCACTGGACCTGATGGCTTGCATCCTAGGGGTCTTAAGAGAAGTTGTGGCAGAGATAATGGATGCATTGTTTGTAATTTACCAACATTCCCTGGATTCTGCGGAGGTCCCAGCAGATTGGAAAACTGCAAATGTAACACCCCTATTTAAAAAAGGAGGCAGACAAAAAGCAGGAAACTATAGACCAGTTAGCCTAACATCTGTGGTTGGGAAAATGCTGGAGTCCATTATTAAAGAAGCAGGACATTTGGAACAGCATAATTCGGTCAGGCAGAGTCAGCATGGATTTATGAAGGGGAAGTCATGTTTGAAAAATTTGCTGGAATTCTTTGAAGATATAACAAACAGAGTGGATAAAGGGGAACCAGTGGATGTGGTGTATTTGGACTTCCAGAAGGTATTTGACAAGGTGCCACATAAAAGGTTACTGCACAAGATAAAAGTTCACGGGGTTGTGAGTAATAATTAGCATGGATACAGGATTGGCTAACTAACAGAAAACAGAGAGTCGGGATAAATGGTTCATTCTCGGGTTGGCAATCAGTAACTAGTAGGGTATCGCAGGGCTCAGTGCTGGGACCCCAACTATTTACAATCTATATTAACGACTTGGAAGAAGGGACCGAGTGTAACGAAGCCAAGTTTGCTGACGATACAAAGATGAGAGGAAAAGCAATGTGTGAGGAGGACACAGAAACTCTGCAAAAGGACATAGACAGGCTCAGTGAGTAGGCAAAAATTTGGCAGATGGAGTATAATCTTGGAAAGTATGAGGTTATGCACTTTGGCAGAAAAAAAATCAAAGAGCAAGTTATTATTTAAACAGAGAAAAATTGCAAAGTGCTGCAGTACAGCGGGACCTGGGGGTACTTGTGCATGAAAGTCTTGCTACAGTTATACAGGGTATTGGTGAGGCCACACCTGGAATACTGCGTACAGTTTTGGTTTTCATATTTACGAAAGGATATACTTGCATTGGAGGCAGTTCAGAGAAGATTCACTAGGTTGATTCTGGAGATGAGGGGGTTGACTTATGAGGAAAGCAGGTTGGGCCTCTACTCATTGGAATTCAGAAGAATCAGGGATGATCTGATCGAAACGTGTAGGATTATGAGTGGGCTCGACAGGGTGGATGCAGAGAGGATCTTTCCACTGATAGGGGAGACTAGAACTAGAGGACATAATCTTAGAATAAAGGGCTGCCCATTTAAAACTGAGATGAGGAGAAATTTCTTCTCTCAGAGGGTTGTAAATCTGTGGAATTCACTGCCTCAGAGAACTGTGGAAGCCGGGACATTGAATAAATTTAAGACAGAGACAGAGATAGACAGCTTCTTAACCGATAAGGGGTTATGGGGAGCGGGCAGGGAAGTGGTCCTGAGTCCATGATTGGATCAGCCATGGTCGTATTAAATGGCGGCGCAGGCTCGAGGAGCCCTATGGCCTACTCATGCTCCTATTTCTTATGTTCTTATCAGAAATGTTATTCCTGGTCTATCGTTCTCCTTTTCCATAACTAACCTAAATCTAACTGAATGATGATTACTAGCACCAAAACGCTCTCCCACTGAAAACCCTTCCTTCTGCCCAGCTTCATTCCCTAAAACTAAGTCCAGAACCACCCCCTCCCTTGTTTGGGCTTGTTACATAGTGGCTAAAAAAGTTCGGATTTCGTCCCCTACGGGGCACAACGGACAAGATGTTTGCAGCGCGACAGCTGCACGAAAGATGAAGGGAACAGCGGCAGCCCTTATACATGGCCTTCTTCGATCTTACAAAGGCCTTTGGCACTGTCAACCGCGAGGGTCTATGGAGCGTCCTCCTCCACTTCGGATGTCCCCAAAAGTACATCACCATCCTCTGCCTGCTCCGTGACGACATGCAGGCCGTAATCCTTACCAACGGATCCATCACAGACCCAATCCACACCCGGACCGGGGTCAAGCAGGGCTGCGTCATTGCCCCAACCCTCTTTTCATTCTTCCTCGCTGCCGTGCTCCACCTCACAGTCGACAAGCTCCCGGCTGGAGTGGAACTAAACTATAGAACATGTTCAATCTTCGCCGTCTCCAGGCCAGTTCCAAGATCACCCCAACCTCTGTCGTCGAGCTACAGTATGCAGACGACGCCTGCGTCTGCGCACACACAGAGGCTGAACTCCAGGACGTAGTTGACGTATTTACTGAGGTGTACGAAAAGCATGGGCCTTACGCTAAACATCAGTAAGACAAAGGACCTCCACCAGCCTGTCCTCGCCGCACAACACTGCCCCCCCAGTCATGAAGATCCACGGCGCGATCCTGGACAACGTGGACCACGTCCCTTATCTCGGGAGCCTCCTATCAACAAGAGCAGGCATTGACGACAAGATCCAACACCGCCTCCAGTGCGCCAATGCAGCCTTTGGCTGTCTGAGGAAAACTGTCACCAAGCTCATGGTCTATAGGCCTGTAGTAGTACCTGCCCTCCTGTATGGCTCAGAAACATGGACCATGTACAGTAGACACCTCAAGTCGCTGGAGAAATACCACCAACGATGTCTTCGCAAGATCCTACAAATCCCCTGGGAGAACAGATGCACCAACGTTAGCGTCCTCGACCAGGCCAACATCCCCAGCACTGAAGCACTGACCACACTTGATCAGCTCCGCTAGGCAAGCTACAATGTTCGCATGCCAGACACGAGACTCCCAAAGCAAGTGCTCTACTCGGAACTCCTTCACGGCAAACGAGCCAAAGTTGGGCAGCGGAAACGTTATAAGAACATCCTGAAAGCCTCCCTGATAAAGTGCAACATCCCCACTGACACCTGGGAGTCCCTGGCCAAAGACCGCCCTAAGTAGAGGAAGTGCATCCGGGAGGGCGTTGAGCTCCTCAAGTCTCGTCGCCAAGAGCATGCAGAAATCAAGCGCAGGCAGCGGAAAGAGCGTGCGGCAAACCAGTCCCATCCACCCCTTCCCTCAACGCCTATCTGTCCCACCTGTGACAGAAACTGTATTGGACTGTACAGCCACCTAAGAACTCATGTTAAGAGTGGAAGCAAGTCTTCCTCGATTCCAAGGAACTGCCTATGATGATGAAAAAAGTTCTCCCGAATGCATTTTAGGAATTCCGCACCCTCTATACCTTTCACACTAATTTTATCCCAGTTAATATTAGGGGAGTTGAAATCCCCTACGATTACTGCCCTATCTCCCTCTGACTGTTTGGAGAACTGTTCTTCAATTCATTGCATATGGCCTTATTTGACGATCCTTTCAGCATATCATCCCCCCCTCACCGCTGTAATTGTTTCCTTAATCAATACTGCGACCCTGCCGTCCCCCGCCCCTCATTTATTACCCCCTGTCCCTCCCCTCTCTATCCCATCTAAAACCTGTGTAACCAGGAACGTTGAGCTGCTATACCTGTCCTTCTTTCAGCCATGTCTCAGTAATAGCTATAATGTCATACTCCCAAGTGTCTATCTGTGCTCTCAGCTCATCTGCCTTATTCACTATACTCCTTGCATTAAAGTATATACCATTTAGCACTGCCAAACTCCCTTGTTGTCTATTTTCTAGCCCTTGTTTCCTCTGTCTTCAAAATTAACATTCTGCTTTCCGATTTCAGCTTTGCTTCTCTTCCCATTCCGTGGCCTCAAATTTGGCCCAGCCCGTTTTTCGGCGCACTTACCGGAGTTGTGCCGCTTTACTCCGTTCCAAGGTGCGCCGAAAAATGTTGTTGCCACTTTGGCCGCTGTCCGGCCTCTTCCCTGTAGTCGCGCAGCGTGGCCAGTCGAGTCAGGGCTGGAGCCAGCGTTCTGCGCAGAAAACTGTGCCGGGAGATCTGCACATGCGCAGTGGAGTCCGCTGGTGATGTCCGTGCATGCGCAGTAGCTCCTCGCTCCCAGCCTCTCCGTTTTCTTGCTGCAGCCTTTCCGTTAATTTTCTTGCTGCAGCCGCTCTGTGGGCCTCGATGCCGGCCAGTTGAATCGTACCACGCCCCCCCCAGCCGTCTGCTTGCTGCAGCCTCTCTGTTAATTTGCTTGCTGCAGCCGCTCTGTAGGCCCCGATGCCGGCCAGTTGAATCGCTCCTCGCCCTAGCCCAGGCCGAGGGGCCTCCCAGTACGATTTCTAAGCGATCGATTGCACCGGGAGGCCACTCGGCCAGGGCGAGGGGCAGGCCGGAGAACTGATAGTGCTCTTGCCTGCCAATGATTTCTATCAGTTCTCCGGCCCGCCCCCAGCCCAGGCCGAGCGGCCTCCCGCACCGGCCGGCCCGCTGCCTTCCCGGGCAGAGATTGAAGGTGAAGGTAGGACTTATTTCAATTTTTTATTTCTTATTGAATTCTTAGAACTTTTTGTTTGCAAGGTTTGGTGGTTTGTATGGTTTGATGGTTTAGGTGCAGGTCCTCTCTGCTTCCCTTCCCGCCCCTATCCCAGGCCGAATGGCTTCCGATGTACCAGAAGAACATAAGAACATAACATAAGAACATAAGAATTAGGAACAGGAGTAGGCCATCTAGCCCCTCGAGCCTGCTCCGCCATTCAAAAGGATCATGGCTGATCTGGCCGTGGACTCAGCTCCACTTACCCGTCCGCACCCCATAACCCTTAATTCCCTTATTGGTGAAAAATCTATCCATCTGTGATTTGAATACATTCAATGAGCTAGCCTCAATTGCTTCCTTGGGCAGAGAATTCCACAGATTCACAACCCTCTGGCAGAAGAAATTCCTTCTCAACTCGGTTTTCAATTGGCTCCCCCGTATTTTGAGGCTGTGCCCCCTAGTTCTAGTCTCCCCGACCAGTGGAAACAACCTCTCTGCCTCTATCTTATCTATCCCTTTCACTTTTTTTAATGTTTCTATAAGATCACCCCTCATCCTTCTGAACTCCAACGAATAAAGACCCAGTCTACTCAATCTATCATCATAAGGTAACTCCCTCATCTCCGGAATCAGCCGAGTGAATCGTCTCTGTACCCCCTCCAAGGCTAGTATATCCTTCCTTAAGTAAAGTGACCAAAACTGCATGCAGTACTCCAGGTGCGGCCTCACCAATACCCTATACAATTGCAGCAGGACCTCCCTGCTTTTGTACTCCATCCCTCTCGCAATGAAGGCCAACATTCCATTCGCCTTCCTGATTACCTGCTGCACCTGCAAACTAACTTTTGGGATTCATGCACAAGGACCCCCAGGTCCCTCTGCACCGCAGCATGTTGTAATTTCTCCCCATTCAAATAATATTCCATTTTCCTGTTTTTTTTCCCCCAAGGTGGATGACCTCACATTTTCCGACATTGTATTCCATCTGCCAAACCTTAGCCCATTCGCTTAACCTATCTAAATCTCTTTGCAGCTCTCTGTGTCCTCTACACAACCCGCTTTCCCACTAATCTTTGTGTCATCTGCATATTTTGTTACACTACACTCTGTCCCCTCTTCCAGGTCATCTATGTATATTGTAAACAGTTGTGGTCCCAGCACCGATCCCTGTGGCACAGCACTAACCACCGATTTCCAACCCGAAAAGGACCCATTTATCCCGACTCTCTGCTTTCTGTTAGCCAGACAATTCTCGATCCATGCTAATACATTTCCTCTGACTCCGCGTACCTTTATCTTCTGCAGTAACCTTTTGTGTGACACCTTATCGAATGCCTTTTGGAAATCTAAATACACCACATCCATCGGTACACCTCTATCCACCATGCTCCTTATATCCTCAAAGAATTCCAGTAAATTAGTTAAACATGATTTCCCCTTCATGAATCCATGCTGCGTCTGCTTGATTGCACTATTCCTATCTAGATGTCCCGCTATTTTTTCCTTAATGATAGCTTCAAGCATTTTCCCCACTACAGATGTTAAACTAACCAGCCTACAGTTACCTGCCTTTTGTCTGCCCCCTTTTTTAAACAGAGACATTACATTAGCTGCTTTCCAATCTGCTGGTACCTCCCCAGAGTCCAGAGAATTTTGGTAGATTATAACGAATGCATCTGCTGTAACTTCCGCCATCTCTTTTAATACCCTGGGATGCAGTTCATCAGGACATGGGGACTTGTCTACCTTGAGTCCCATTAGCCTGTCCAGCACTACCTCCCTAGTGATAGTGATTGTCTCAAGGTCCTCCTTTCCCGTCACCAGCAATTTTTGGCATGGTTTTTGTGTCTTCCACTGTGAAGACCGAAGCAAAATAATTGTTTAAGGTCTCAGTCATTTCCACATTTCCCATTATTAAATCCCCCTTCTCATCTTCTAAGGGACCAACATTTACTTTAGTCACTCTCTTCCATTTCATATATCGGGAAAAGCTTTTAATATCTGTTTTTATGTTTTGCGCAAGTTTACTTTCGTAATCTATCTTTCCTTTCTTTATTGCTTTCTTAGTCATTCTTTGCTGTCGTTTAAAATTTTCCCAATCTTCTAGTTTCCCACTAACCTTGGCCTCCTTATACGCATTGGTTTTTAATTTTATTTCCTTGGTTATTCACGGCTGGTTATCCCTTCTCTTACCGCCCTTCTTTTTCACTGGAATATATTTTTGTTGAGCACTATGAAAGAGCTCCTTAAAAGTCCTCCACTGTTCCTCAATTGTGCCACCGTTTAGTCTGTGTTCCCAGTCTACTTTAGCTAACTCTGCCCTCATCCCACTGTAGTCCCCTTTGTTGAAGCATAGTACGCTCGTTTGAGACACTACTTCCTCAGCCTCAATCTGTATTACAAATTCAACCATACTGTGATCACTCATTCCGAGAGGATCTTTTACTAGGAGATTGTTTATTATTCCTGTCTCATTACACAGGACCAGATCTAAGATAGCTTGCTCCCTTGTAGGTTCTGTAACATACTGTTCTAAGAAACAATCCCGTATGCATTCTATGAATTCCTCTTCCAGGCTACCCCGTGCGATTTGATTTGACCAATCGATATGTAGGTTAAAATCCCCCATGATTACTGCCGTTCCTTTTTCACATGCCTCTATTATTCCCTCGATTATTGTTCGCCCCACCGTGAAGTTATTATTTGGGGGGGCCTATAAACTACGCCCACCAGTGACTTTTTCCCCTTACTATCTCTAATCTCCACCCACAATGATTCAACATTTTGTTCATTAGAGCCAATATCATCTCTCACAACTGCCCTGATATCATCCTTTATTAACAGAGCTACCCCACCTCCTTTCCCTTCTTGTCTATCCTTCCGAATTGTCAGATACCCCTGTATGTTTAATTCCCAGACCTGCGCCGATTTCTTTAACTCTCCCCAAGGATTTTCTGAAGTGGCCACATACGCTGGAGTAACTATTAGCTGGCCAAAGTTGCCTAAATGGGCAGAACTGGCGTAGGTGGCTGGTAGCGCCCTCTTTTGGAAAAAAAACGAACCTAAAAGAATCGTAACTAACTGAGTTACACTGGTGCAAATTGATTGGGGAAATGGGGATTTTGAAATTACGCCAGAAAAACCAAGTTACTCCCAAAAAAAAAACAGAGCAACTCCTGGCCAAAACTGAGCCCCGTGTGTACAGTTATGAAGCCAGATCACCTCACCAGTCGGTTGTTGCATTGTCACTCAAGCAGCTGCTGGAAAACGTTTTGGTTGCATCGCAGCCTCTGACAGTGACGTACGTGTGGATAGGCACAACCCTCTCCATCTGATTGCTGGAATACTGTCACTTTACATATCTATGAAGCAGTTTCACTGAAAAAGGGAAAAAGGCAACTTCTGTAAACTAATCTGTTCCAATTAGAAAATAACAGTGAAAGAGTCAACAGTTATATGTCTTTGGGCACAGTCAGTCTGACTCAATAAAGGGAGGGCAAACGGGAGCTGAGAACAGTTTGGGCCGCCGCGGCATCGCTTCTCGGCCTTTTGGCTAAGATCAAGTGTAGTATCTGTTCTTATCAGTTTAATATCTGATACGTCCCCTATCTGGGGACCATATATTAAATTGATTTTTGGAACAGGGAGATGGAATAGGGGCTTGCTCCGTCCACTCCACGCATCGACCCGGTATTGCAGTGTCTCTGGGAACGGTGCACCTCCCTTTTGGGAGAATTTCAAAATTAAAAGCAGATTCATTCAAAACATCTCCTTTTTTCTTTCTTTTTATGCAGTCGCCGCAAAGGCACGGTGGGGAAGGGCCACAGTTTAAAGCCCTTCTGCCACGCAAAACCCGGGGGCAGGAATCAGTACATAATTTACTTTTTGTGTACATAGAGCACCAAATCTGTAAACACCAATGTCGTGCCATGTACAATGCAAGGTCTGTTGCGAAATGCATGTTTGAAAAGAAAAATGTAAATATACCTTCACCCATTCCGTGTACTGTATCGTAACACATGAAACGTCATTTGTGTCAATGTACCACAATGTATCCTGTTTATTGTACCGAATTGCACTTCAACTGGAAAACAAGGAATGTAATGAACAGAACTGCCGTCAGCACCCAAATATAGTGTATGGGATTGCTGACCGCAGCTAAATGTACTGAAGTGCCTAATGTACTGTACAGATTTTTTTATGAATAAAGTATATTTTGAAAAAAAAATCTGTTCTTATCAGTTTAATATCTGATACGTCCCCTATCTGGGGACCATATATTAAATTGATTTTTGGAACAGGGAGATGGAATAGGGGCTTGCTCCGTCCACTCCACGCATCGACCCGGTATTGCAGTGTCTCTGGGAACGGTGCACCTCCCTTTTGGGAGAATTTCAAAATTAAAAGCAGATTCATTCAAAACATCTCCTTTTTTCTTTCTTTTTATGCCACACTCATTTTACTTGCCATTATTGCTTGCTTGCACAGCTCCTCCACTTTATCATTTCTACATCACACACAATTCAACAAAAAAAACAAACACCATTTCCACACACAACTCACTCACCCGACTACACCCAAACACAGCCTGCTGCACATTCGCTCTCAAATTTCAAAGATTTTGCACACATCTCACGCTTGTATCTTGTCACACAGCACACGGCGTGTATACTGTCACACGACACATGACATTTATATAGTCACACATCACATGATGTGTACATTGTCACACATCACACACATGTATATTATAAAATCACATGGCGCACACTGTCACGACTCAGACATGTGTATACTGTAACACATCACATGGCATGTATATTGCAACACATCACATGGCGTGTATATTGTAACACATCACACGCGTGTATGTTGCAACGCAGCAGATGTGTATATTGTTACACAGCACACAGCGTACACATTGTCACATATCACACACCGTGCACATTTTCACACATCACACGGCGCGCTCATTGTCACACATCACATGTGTGTATATTGTAACACATCACACGCATGTACATTATCACATTTCACACGTCGCGCACATTGTCACACACCATACGCGTGTATATTGTCACACCTCACATGATGTGTATATTGTCACACATCACGTGTGTATATTGTAACATCACACACATTGGCTCACAGACAACATGTATTTGTCACACATCACACATGTATATCATCACACGGCGTGTATATTGTAACACAGCACACGTGTATACTGTAACACATCACACGTGTGTATATTGTAACACATCATACGGCGTGTATATTGTAACACAGCACGTGTGTATATTGTAACACATCACACACGTGTATATTGTAATACAGCACACGTGTGTATATTGTAACACAGCACATAGCGCAAACATTGTCACACATCACACGGCACGCACATTTTCACATATCATACGGTGCGCCCATTGTCACACATCATACGCATGTATATTGTCGCACGTCACGCGTGTATATTGTAACACATCACACGCATGTATATTGTAACACGTCACAAGCATGTATACTGTCACACATGTATATTGTCACACAGCACACGTGTATATTGTAACATCACACGCCGTGTATATTGTAACACAGCACACGTGTATAATATAACATATCACACAGCGTGTATATTGTAACACATCACACGTGAGTGTATATTGTCACACATCACACGTGTATATCGTAACAAATCACACGACGTGTATACTGTAACACAGCACACATGTATAGACTGTAACACATCACACGGCATGTGTATATTGTAACACATCACACGACCTGTGTACATTGTAACACATCACATGCGTAGGTATAGTGTAACACATCACATGTATGTATATTGTAACACATCACACGCGTGTAAATTGTAACACATCACACGTGAATATCGTAACACATAACACGGCGTGCATATTGTAACACAGCACGTGTGTGTATACTGTAACACATCACACAGCATGTATATTATAACAAAACACGTGTATATTGTAACACATCACACATGTATATTGTAACACAGCACACGTGTGTATACTGTAACACATCACACGGTGTGTATATTGTAACACAGCACGTGTGTATATTGTAACACCACACGTGTGTGTATATTGCAACACATCACAGACATGTATATTGTAGCACACCACACATCTGTGTATTTTGTAACACATCACACGTGTATATTGTAACACATCACACGCGTGTACATTCCCACACACCGCGCACATTATCAGACATCACACCGCACACATTGTCACACGTCACACGGTGCGCACATTGTCACACATCAGACCGTGCGTACGGTCACACATCACATAGTGCGCACAATGTCACCCATCACTCAATGCGCACACTGTCACACATCACATCGTGCACATTGTTACACATCACACACCGCGCATGTTGTCGCACATCACATCGCGCACATTGTCACACATCGCACGATGCAGCGCATTTGGAAAGTATTGACATAATAGGTACAAGTCAGAATGGATTTGTGAAAGGGAAAGCATGCTTTACAAATCTTCTGGAATTTTTTGAGGATGTTTCCAGTAGAGTGGACAAGGGAGAACCAGTTGATGTGGTGTATTTGGACTTTCAGAAGGCTTTCGACAAGGTCCCATACAAGAGATTAATGTGCAAAGTTAAAGCACATGGGATTGGGGGTAGTGTGCTGACGTGGATTGAGAACTGTTTGGTAGACAGGAAGCAAAGAGTAGAAGTAAATGTGTATTTTTCAGAATGGCAGGCAGTGACTAGTGGGGTACCGCAAGGTTCTGTGCTGGGGCCCCAACTGTTTACATTGTACATTAATGATTTAGACGAGGGGATTAAGTGTAGTATCTCCAAATTTGCGGATGACACTAAATTGGGTGGCAGTGTGAGCTGCGAGGAGGATGCTATGAGGCTGCAGAGTGACTTGGATAGGTTAGGTGAGTGGGCAAATGCATGGCAGATGAAGTATAATGTGGATAAACGTGAGGTTATCCACTTTGGTGGTAAAAACACAGAGACAGACTATTATCTGAATGGTGACAGATTAGGAAAAGGGGAGGTGCAGCGAGACCTGGGTGTCATGGTGCATCAGTCATTGAAGGTTGGCATGCAGGTACAGCAGGCGGTTAAGAAAGCAAATGGCATGTTGGCCTTCATAGCAAGGGGATTTGAGTACAGGGGCAGGGAGGTGTTACTACAGTTGCACAAGGCCCTGGTGAGGCCACACCTGGAGTATTGTGTACAGTTTTGGTCTCCTAACTTGAGGAAGGACATTCTTGCTATTGAGGGAGTGCAGCGAAGGTTCACCAGACTGATTCCCGGGATGGCGGGACTGACATATCAAGAAAGACTGGCTCAACTGGGCTTGTATTCACTGGAGTTCAGAAGAATGAGAGGGGATCTCATAGAAACGTTTAAAATGTTGACGGGTTTAGACAGGTTAGATGCAGGAAGAATGTTCCCAATGTTGGGGAAGTCCAGAACCAGGGGTCACAGTCTAAGGATAAGGGGTAAGCCATTTAGGACCGAGATGAGGAGAAACTGCTTCGCCCAGAGAGTGGTGAACCTGTGGAATTCTCTACCACAGAAAGTTGTTGAGGCCAATTCACTAAATATATTCAAAAAGGAGTTGGATGTAGTCCTTACTACTAGGAGGATCAAGGGATATGGCGAGAAAGCAGGAATTGGGTACTGAAGTTGCGTGTTCAGCATGAACTCATTGAATGGCGGTGCAGGCTCGAAGGGCCGAATGGCCCACTCCTGCAACCGTTTTCTATGTTTCTATGTTTGCCAAGGAACAGGACTTGGCCAAAGCTACGGTAAACAAGGAGGTTGTCGGGATACTGGAGTAAATCTGGCCATGGTGAGGCCATCCCTGGCAGCAATGTGGTCGTGTGCTGATGCCCTCTGTCCTGTGCAGCATCAGGTGATTACGGAGAAGGTTGCTGGTGTTGTTGTTGGTGCTGCCGGTGTGCCTGGTGACGCGAGTGTCGGGGCTGATCGTGGTCAGATTCTGAGGAGCAAGGTGAGAGAGTCTAAAATCATCATCATCATCATAGACAGTCCCTCGGAGTCGAGGAAGACTTGCTTCCACTCCTAAAATGAGTTCTTTGGTGGCTGAACAGTCCAACATGAGAGCCACAGACCCTGTCACAGGTGGGACAAATATTCATCAGAGGAAGGGGGGGTTGGTTCTGATTTACCACACGTTCCGGTCCGCTGCTTGTGCCTGACCTCTTCACGCTTGTAGCGTTGAGATTCAAAGAGCTCAATGCCCTCCCGGATGCATTTTCTCCATCTAGGGCGGTCTTCGGTCAGGGTCTCCCAGGTGCCAGTGGTGATGTTGCACTTCGCCAGGGAGGCCTTGAGGGTGTCCTTGTAACGTCTGCGCTGCCCACCTTTGGCTCGTTTGCCATGAAGGAGCTCTGCGTAGAGCAATTGCTTGGGGAGTCTCTCATCTGGCATGCGAACTAAGTGGCCTGCCCAGCTAAGCTGAACGAGTGTGGTTAATGCTTCAATGTTGGGGTTGTTAGCCTGGGCGAGGACACTGATGTTGGTGCGCCTGTCCTCCCAGGGGATTTGCAGGATCTTGCGGAGACATCGTTGGGGATATATCTCCAGCGACTTGATGTATCTTCTGTACATCGTCCATGCCTCTGACCCATACAGGAGGGCGGGTATTATTACAGCCCTGTAGACCATGAGCTTGGTGGTCGGTCCTTGAACACTCTTTCCCTCAGGCGGCCGAAGGCTGCACTGGCGCACTGGAGGCAATGTTGAATCTCTGCATCAATGTCTGCCTTTGTTGACAAGAGGCTCCCGAGGTATGGGAAGTGGTCTACGTTGTCGAGGGCCATGCCGTGAATCTTGATGACTGTGGGGCAGTGCTGTGCGGCGAGGACAGGCTGGTGGAGGACCTTTGTCTTAAAGATGTTAAGCGTAAGGCCCATGCTTGCATATGCCTCGGTGAATACATCGACTATATCCTGCAGTTCAGCCTCAGAATGTGCGCAGACGCAGGCGTTGTCCGCGTACTGCAGTTCAACGACAGAGGTTTGGGTGATCTTGGACCTGGCCTGGAGGCAGCGTAGCTTAAACAGCTTCCCACTGGTTCTGTCGTTTAGTTCCACTCCAGCGGGGAGCTTGTTGACAGTGAGGTAGAGCATGGCAGCGAGGAAGATTGAGAAGAGGGTTGGAGCAATGACACAGCCCTGTTTGACCCTGGTCCGGACGTGGAATGGGTCTGTAGTGGATCCGCTGGTAAGGATCACGGCCTGCATGTCGTCGTGGAGGAGGCGAAGGATTTTGACAAACTTTTGGGGGCATGCAAAACGGAGGAGGACGCTCCATAAGTCGCACAGTCGACAGTGTCAAAGGCCTTTGTAAGATCGAAGAAGGCCATGTATAAGGGCTGGCGTTGCTCCCTGCATTTTTCCTGCAGTTGTGTTGCAAAGATCATGTCTGTTGTTCCCCATAGGGGACGAAATCCACACTGTGACTCCGGGAGGAGCTCCTCGGCCACAGTGAGAAGACGGTTGAGGAGAACTCTAGCGACAACCTTCCCAGTGGTTGATACCAGGGAGATTCCCCTGTAGTTGCCGCAGTCGGATTTGTTCCCCTTTTTAAAAATGGACACCATCGCTGCATCTCTGAGATCTCCCGGCATGCTCTCCTCCCTCCAGATGAGAGAGATGAGGCCATGTATCCGCGCCAATAAGCCTCTCCGCCATATTTTAGCGCCTCAGCAGGAATTCCATCCGCACCTGTAGCCTTGTTGTTCTTGAGCTCTTTTGTGGCTTTGCCAACCTCGTGCAGTGTTGGGGTTTCACTGAAGTGGTGGCGGGATGGAGTTGAGAACACTCGAGTCAAAGGCACCCATGCTGATGAAATAGATGGCAGGTGAAGTAAAGATGACAGAAGCGATCTGTCAATGGTGGCAGAGGTAATGAGCTCAGACTGGATGGAGACTCGTGTAAAGACTTTCAGCATTTCTGAATCTCCCTACTGGAAATGCAGTTTAGAGAAGGGAACATTTCTCAATTGGCTGGGAGCTTTGACGTGACATTTGAAGCTGTCAACTCATCAACTGATTCAATGGCCAGTGACCTCCCGCCTCAACTTCACAGACGAGCACTAAGCACAGCGGTGATACTGGTGGGCGACCTGTCCAATTCAAAAAGCGGGAGGAAAAGCATTGTGAAGTGGCTGTAAACAAGCCACTAATGATTTGAATTTGGTCCCCCGCCACTGCCGGTCAGGTCTGCTCAGCGCTGGCAGACCCGACATCGGGAAATGCAGGTGTGCGCGTTTGACAGCGGATTCCCGGCCCGCTGTCAATCATTTTAAAGTTCACAACTAACCCACCACCCATCCTGTCAACTAAACAATGGCAAAATTGCAGCCCATGATTCTATATAGGACAAGTTCCCACATTCAAAAACGGAAAGGAAACCACAAAGGCAGCTGCTGACCTTGCTGAGCAGAAGGCGGCAACATGGCGCACCGGCGGCAGGAGAAGTGACCTGTGGCGAGTAGCAACCTACGAAGGAAAGGAGAGCACGGTCAAGCAGCTGTAAACCCTTTTTCTTCTTTTCTCTTTTACAACTTCCCACCCCAGAGAGGCGAAGCTGCATGTTCCCAGAGGCACTGCAATACCAGGTCGATGTGTGGAGTAGACAGAACAAGCCACTGTTCCATCTCCCAGATCCAAAAAACTGTTTCATTTTTGTTCCCCAGATAAGAACATAAGAAAGAGCAGCAGGAGTAGGCCATTCGACCCTTCGAACCAGCTCCGACATTCAATTAAAATCATGGCTGATCTTTTACCTCAACTCCACTGAATGGTCCTTCCTCCCAGTTAGTGCCGCAAATTACTCTCCTTCCTCACAAGTTTACTGCCCTCCCTTAACCTCTCCTTCCATATAAACACACCTACCCATAATCATGGCCACTCCGTTGACCATGCCATCTCACAAGGTCTCGCTACCACTATCGTTTTGATTACCAATATGGCTATCCTTGTTTCCCTCTCCACTCACTTTCCCGTTCCCCCTCTCATCCGTACTTCCTTCTGTGTCCGTCGCCTGGATAAAGCTCGGACATGTCTATGTGCAGCACCAAAGTTCTGATTGGTTCTCTTGGAGGACAAGACACACCCAGCAGTTTCCCTGGAATGTGTAATTAGATCCTCCCTGTCAATGTAATCAGTGACTTTGCAAAGTTTAATTCGAGCTATTCTGACTGCCTGCTCCAGACAGAACAGAGCTCACTACCTTCAGGGATCTGCGGACATGCACTCCAAGGTCCCTTTGTTCCTCAACATTTCTCAGTGTCCTGCCATTTAATGTGTATTCCCTTGACGTGTTAGCCCTCCCCAAATGCATTACCACACACTGCTCTAGATTGAGTTCCATTTGCCACTGTTCTGCCCACCTGACCAGTTCATTGATATCTTCCTGCAGTCTACAGCTTTCTTCTTCATTATCAACCACACAGTCGATTTTAGTATCGTCTGCAAATTTCTTAATCATACCGCCTGCATTCAAGTCTAAATCATTGATGTATACTGTTATGTATGCAACATCTTGTAACCAACATTCTACCGCCACCAGAGGGCGCATCCTTTGGAATCCCAAGGGATCACAGCATCCCTTGGGAGCACTGTGCATAAGCAGGTCTTCCATGCTGTGCGGGCACTCTGGAGTCAGTATAAAGAGGCTGAGGTCATACTTACACATGTCTACAGTACTCAGTCACGTTGCTTTATTTGAGACGTAACAACTGCCGCCGAGTAATAGATAACGAAGCATCACGCGAAAATGCAGAGAACTGTTGGTATCCTAGAGAAATTTTCAGAAGGTGACGATTGGGAAGCCTTCGTGGAGCGACTAGACCAATACTTCGTGGCCAACGAGCTGGAAGGGAATGTGAACGCTGCCAAACGAAGGGCGATCCTCCTCACCGCCTGCGGGGCAACAACCTATGGCCTCATGAAGAATCTTCTTGCTCCGGTGAAACCAACAACCAAATCGTATGAACAACTGTGTACGCTGGTCCGGGAGCAGCTAAATCCGAAGGAGAGCGTTCTGATGGCAAGGTATCGATTTTATACATGTCAACGGTCTGAAGGCCAGGAAGTGGCGAGCTACGTCGCCGAACTAAGGCGCCTTTGCAGGACATTGCGAATTCGATGGATTTCTGGAGCAAATGCTAAGAGACTTTTTTGTGCTCGGCATTGGCCATGAGGTTATCCTTCGCAAACTATTTACTGTTGAAACACCGAACCTGAGCAAAGCCATAATGATAGCCCAGGCATTCATGTCCACCAGCAATAAAACCAAACAAATTTCGCAGCATAAAGATGCATCGGCAAGTACTGTACACAAAGTAACGTCGTCTTCAGGCAGGAATGCATATGGCAGAACGTACGTGCCTCCAGCTGCACGACCTCAGATGACCCAGAGTCTGCCATCAAGCAATTAATACCTTGTTGGCGCTGCGGAGGTGATCATCGAGCCCATCAATGCCGCTTCAAACACTATGCGTGCAAAGATTGTGGAACAATGGGACACCTCCAGCGAATGTGCAGACGAGCTGCAAACCACCACGTTGCAGATGAAGACCGATCCATGGCGGATCAAACTGAACTAGAGACTCGAACCAAGGAGGCAGAAGTACGGGGTACACACCTTCACCATGAAATGTCCACCGATCATGTTAAAAGTTGAACTGAACGGAATTCCAGTATCCATGGAATTGGACATGGGTGCAAGTCAGTCTATCATGAGCAAAAAGGCCTTCGAGAGGCTGTGGTGCAACAAGGCACAAAGACCCAAGCTGAGCCCTATTCATACCAAGCTGAGAACTTACACGAAAGAGCTGATCCCTGTAATTGGCAGTGTAGCAGTAAAGGTATCCTATGATGGAGCGGTGCATGAACTCCCACTATGGATTATACGAGGAGGTGGCCCCACACTGATGGCCGCCAAGACGGAGGCCATCAAAAACGCGCCGAGACCACAGAACGTGATGGAGCTGTGGTCGTTCCTGGGACTCCTCAATTATTTTGGTAATTTCCTACCCGGGTTAAGCACCTTGCTAGAACCCCGACACATGTTGCTACACAAGGGAGATGACTGGGTATGGGGGAAATCACAAGAGACTGCTTTTGAGAAAGCCAGAAATCTGTTCTGTTCCAACAAACTGCTTGTTCTGTATGACCCATGTAAAAGTTTAGTGCTAGCTTGCGATGCGTCTTCTTACGGGGTCGGGTGTGTACAACAAGCAAACGAACCGGGAACATTGCAACCGGTCGCTTATGCATCCAGGAGTTTGTCCAAGGCCAAAGGGGCCTACAGCATGATTGAAAAAGAAGCTCTGGCATGCGTTTACGGGGTGAAAAAAATGCACCAGTATGTGTTTGGGCTCAAGTTCGAGTTAGAAACTGACCATAAGCTGCTCATATCGCTATTCTCAGAGAGCAAAGGTATCAATACCAATGCCTCTGCTCGCATCCAAAGATGGGCGCTCACGCTGTCTGCATATATAATATGAAATTCACCACAGGCCAGGCACAGAGAACTGCGCTGATGCTCTCAGTCGGCCACCATTGCCCACCACCGGGGTGGAAATGGCACAGCATACAGACTTGCTTTGGTGATGGTGCATTTGAAAACGAAAACTCACCCGTTACGGCGTGCCAGATCAGGACCTGGACCAGCCAGGACCCTTTACTGTCCCTTGTAAAAAACTGTGTCCTCCATGGGAGCTGGTCCAGCGTCCCAGCGGAGATGCATGAAGAGATCAAGCCGTTCCAGCGGCGCAAAGACGAAATGTTCATACAGGCGGACTGTCTTTTGTGGGGTAATCGTGTGGTTTTGCCGAAGAAAGGCAGGGAAACGTTCATACGCGACCTACACAGTACCCACCCAGGCACAGTAATGATGAAAGCTATAGCCATGTGTGGTGGCCCGGCATCGACTCAGATTTTGAGTCTTGCGTGTGCCATTGCAACACTTGCTCTCAACTGAGCAATGCACCCAGGGAGGCACCGCTAAGTTTGTGGTCATGGCCCTCCAAACCGTGGTCTCGGATCCACGTTGACTTCGCTGGTCCGATTCTAGGCAAAATGTTTTTGGTTGTTGTGGATGCTTATTCAAAATGGAATGAGTGTATAATAATGTCTGTAAGCACGTCCATTGCCACCATCGAAAGCCTACGAGCCATGTTTGCCACGCACGGCCTGCCTGATGTCCTTGTCAGCGACAATGGGCCGTGCTTCACCAGCACTGAATTCAAGGAATTCATGACCCGCAATGGGATCAAGCATGTCACATCTGCCCCGTTCAAGCCCGCATCTAATGGCCAGGCAAAACAGGCAGTCTCAACCATCAAGCAAAGCTTGAAACGCGTGTCGGAAGGCTCCCTGCAGACCCCACTCACTCACCGGAGTTAACCCTGCCGAGCTGCTCATGAAAAGGGCACTAAAAACAAGGCTCTCTCCAGTCCATCCTGATCTCCATGATCATGTCGAGGGCAGGTGGCATCAACAAAGCATGTACCATGTTCGCGCAAATTTGTCACGCGACATTGAAGTCAATGACTCTGTATTTGTACTCAACTATGGACATGGTCTCAAATGGCTTGCTGGCACTGTCATAGCCAAAAAGGGGAGTAGGGTGTTTGAGGTCAAACTTACAAATGAACCAACTTGCAGAAAGCATTTGGACCAAACCAAACTGTGATTCACAGACAGCCACGAGCAACCTGAAGAGGACACCGCCAACTTCGACCCTCCAATACACACACAAGTGGCAACCGACATCACGGTTGACCACGAAGCTGAACTCATCATCCCCAGCAGCCCAGCAAGGCCAGCTGCCGCAGCAACCAGCTCATCTGCACCTGTGTTTGTACCAAAATGATCGACTAGGGAGCGGAAAGCCCCAGATCGTCTTACCATGTAAATAAGTGTAGTATTGACTTTGGCCGGGGGTGGGGGGGTGGGGGGGAGCGATGTTATGTATGGAACACCTTGGAACTAGAATTCTCCCACCACCAGAGGGTGCATCTGTTGGAGTCCCAAGGGATCCCAGCATCCCTTGGGAGCACTGTATAAGCAGGCCTTCCATGCTGTGCGGGCACTCTGGAGTCAGAATAAAGAGACTAAGGTCACACTTACACAAGTCTACAGTACTCAGTCATGTTGCTTCATTTGAGACAGAACATAGACCACAAAAAGCAAGTGACCCAGTACTGAGCCTCATGGAACCCCACTGGAAACAGCCTTCCAGTCACAAAAAACACCTATCAACCCATTACCCGTTGCTTCCTGCCTCTGAGCCAATTTTGAATCCAACTTGCCACTTTGCCCTGGATCCCATGGGCTTTTACTTTTGTGATCAGTCTGCCATGTGGAACCTTATCAAAAGCCTTGCGAAAATCCATATACACTACATCGAACACAGTACCCTCGTCGACCCTCCTTGTTACCTCCTCAAAAAATTCAATCAAGTTAGTCAGACACGATCTGCCCTTAACAAATCCATGCTGACTGTCCTTGATTAATCTGTGTCTTACTAAATGAAGATTTAAACTGTTCCTCAGAATTTTTTCCAATAACATTCCCACCACTGAGGTTAGGCTGACTGGCCTGTAATTACTCAGTCTATCCCTTTCTCCCTTTTTAAATAAAGGTACAACGTTAGCAGTCCTCCAGCACCACAGCTGTAGACAGAGAGGATTGGAAAATGCTTCTTTTGCTTCTCTTAACAGCCTGGGATGAAATTCATCTGGGCCTGAGGATCTATCCACTTTCAAAGCTGCTAAGCCCCTTAATACTTCCTCTCTCACTATGTTTATTTCATCTACTATTTCACACTCCTCCTCCCTGATTGCAATGCCTGCATTACCCCTCTCTTTTGTGAAAACAGACGCAAAGTATTCATTAAGAACCATACCCATTACATACTGCTCAAGGAACCCATCCCTTATGCACTCTATGAACTCTTCCTCAACGCTACCCTGACCAATTTGATTTGTCCAATCAATATGGAGGTTAAAATCACCCATGATTATTGTTGTTCCCTTTTTACAAGTCCCCACTATTTCCTGGTTTATACTCCAACCAACAGAGTTGTTACAGAACCAACCAGGGGGCAGGCTATCTTGGATGTGGTCAGGTGTAATGAGGCAGGATTAATAAACAATCTCCTAGTAAAGGATCTCCTTGGAATGAGTGATCATAGCATGGTTGAATTTCAAATTCAGATGGAGGGTGAGAAAGTTGGATCTCAAACCAGCGGACTATGAAGATATGAGGGCAGAGTTGGCTAAAGTGGACTGGGAAAATAGATTAAAATGTAGGATGGTTGATGAACAGTGGTGTACATTTAAGAAGTTATTTCACAACTCTCAAGAAAAATATATTCCAGTGAGGAGAAAAGGGTGTAAAAGAAAAGGTAGCCATCCGTGGCTAACTAAAGAAATAAAGGACGTTATCCAATTAAAAACAAGGACATACAAAGTGGCCAAAACTAATGGGAGGACAGAAGATTGGAAAGCTTTGAAAAGCCAGCAAAGAATGACTAAAAAAATGATTAAGAAAGGGAAGATAGACTATGAAAGTAAACTAGCACGAAATATAAAAACAGATAGCAAGAGTTTCTATCGGTACATAAAAAGGAAAAGAGTGGCTAAATAAATGTCGGTCCCTTAGAGGGCGAGACCGGGGAATTAGTAATGGGGAACATGGAGATAGCAGAAACTCTGAACAAATATTTTGTATCAGTATTTACGGAGATGACACAAACAATATCCCAACAGTTGATAGTCAAGGGGCTATCGTGGGGTGGGGGGCGAGGAACACAATCACAATCACGAAGGAGGTGGTACTCAGTAAGATAATGGGACTAAAGGCGGATAAATCCACTGGACCTGATGGCTTGCATCCTAGGGGTCTTAAGAGAAGTTGTGGCAGAGATAATGGATGCATTGTTTGTAATTTACCAACATTCCCTGGATTCTGCGGAGGTCCCAGCAGATTGGAAAACTGCAAATGTAACAACCCTATTTAAAAAAGGAGGCAGACAAAAAGCAGGAAACTATAGACCAGTTAGCCTAACATCTGTGGTTGGGAAAATGCTGGAGTCCATTATTAAAGAAGCAGGACATTTGGAACAGCATAATTCGGTCAGGCAGAGTCAGCATGGATTTATGAAGGGGAAGTCATGTTTGAAAAATTTGCTGGAATTCTTTGAAGATATAACAAACAGAGTGGATAAAGGGGAACCAGTGGATGTGGTGTATTTGGACTTCCAAAAGGTATTTGACAAGGTGCCACATAAAAGGTTACTGCACAAGATAAAAGTTCACGGGGTTGTGAGTAATAATTAGCATGGATAGAGGATTGGCTAACTAACAGAAAACAGAGAGTCGGGATAAATGGTTCATTCTCGGGTTGGCAATCAGTAACTAGTAGGGTATCGCAGGGCTCAGTGCTGGGACCCCAACTATTTACAATCTATATTAACGACTTGGAAGAAGGGACCGAGTGTAACGAAGCCAAGTTTGCTGACGATACAAAGATGAGAGGAAAAGCAATGTGTGAGGAGGACACAGAAACTCTGCAAAAGGACATAGACAGGCTCAGTGAGTAGGCAAAAATTTGGCAGATGGAGTATAATCTTGGAAAGTATGAGGTTATGCACTTTGGCAGAAAAAAAATCAAAGAGCAAGTTATTATTTAAACAGAGAAAAATTGCAAAGTGCTGCAGTACAGCGGGACCTGGGGGTACTTGTGCATGAAAGTCTTGCTACAGTTATACAGGGTATTGGTGAGGCCACACCTGGAATACTGCGTACAGTTTTGGTTTTCATATTTACGAAAGGATATACTTGCATTGGAGGCAGTTCAGAGAAGATTCACTAGGTTGATTCTGGAGATGAGGGGGTTGACTTATGAGGAAAGCAGGTTGGGCCTCTACTCATTGGAATTCAGAAGAATCAGGGATGATCTGATCGAAACGTGTAGGATTATGAGGGGGCTCGACAGGGTGGATGCAGAGAGGATCTTTCCACTGATAGGGGAGACTAGAACTAGAGGACATAATCTTAGAATAAAGGGCTGCCCATTTAAAACTGAGATGAGGAGAAATTTCTTCTCTCAGAGGGTTGTAAATCTGTGGAATTCACTGCCTCAGAGAACTGTGGAAGCCGGGACATTGAATAAATTTAAGACAGAGACAGAGATAGACAGCTTCTTAACCGATAAGGGGTTATGGGGAGCGGGCAGGGAAGTGGTCCTGAGTCCATGATTGGATCAGCCATGGTCGTATTAAATGGCGGCGCAGGCTCGAGGAGCCCTATGGCCTACTCATGCTCCTATTTCTTATGTTCTTATCAGAAATGTTATTCCTGGTCTATCGTTCTCCTTTTCCATAACTAACCTAAATCTAACTGAATGATGATTACTAGCACCAAAACGCTCTCCCACTGAAAACCCTTCCTTCTGCCCAGCTTCATTCCCTAAAACTAAGTCCAGAACCACCCCCTCCCTTGTTTGGGCTTGTTACATAGTGGCTAAAAAAGTTCGGATTTCGTCCCCTACGGGGCACAACGGACAAGATGTTTGCAGCGCGACAGCTGCACGAAAGATGAAGGGAACAGCGGCAGCCCTTATACATGGCCTTCTTCGATCTTACAAAGGCCTTTGGCACTGTCAACCGCGAGGGTCTATGGAGCGTCCTCCTCCACTTCGGATGTCCCCAAAAGTACATCACCATCCTCTGCCTGCTCCGTGACGACATGCAGGCCGTAATCCTTACCAACGGATCCATCACAGACCCAATCCACACCCGGACCGGGGTCAAGCAGGGCTGCGTCATTGCCCCAACCCTCTTTTCATTCTTCCTCGCTGCCGTGCTCCACCTCACAGTCGACAAGCTCCCGGCTGGAGTGGAACTAAACTATAGAACATGTTCAATCTTCGCCGTCTCCAGGCCAGTTCCAAGATCACCCCAACCTCTGTCGTCGAGCTACAGTATGCAGACGACGCCTGCGTCTGCGCACACACAGAGGCTGAACTCCAGGACGTAGTTGACGTATTTACTGAGGTGTACGAAAAGCATGGGCCTTACGCTAAACATCAGTAAGACAAAGGACCTCCACCAGCCTGTCCTCGCCGCACAACACTGCCCCCCCAGTCATGAAGATCCACGGCGCGATCCTGGACAACGTGGACCACGTCCCTTATCTCGGGAGCCTCCTATCAACAAGAGCAGGCATTGACGACAAGATCCAACACCGCCTCCAGTGCGCCAATGCAGCCTTTGGCTGTCTGAGGAAAACTGTCACCAAGCTCATGGTCTATAGGCCTGTAGTAGTACCTGCCCTCCTGTATGGCTCAGAAACATGGACCATGTACAGTAGACACCTCAAGTCGCTGGAGAAATACCACCAACGATGTCTTCGCAAGATCCTACAAATCCCCTGGGAGAACAGATGCACCAACGTTAGCGTCCTCGACCAGGCCAACATCCCCAGCACTGAAGCACTGACCACACTTGATCAGCTCCGCTAGGCAAGCTACAATGTTCGCATGCCAGACACGAGACTCCCAAAGCAAGTGCTCTACTCGGAACTCCTTCACGGCAAACGAGCCAAAGTTGGGCAGCGGAAACGTTATAAGAACATCCTGAAAGCCTCCCTGATAAAGTGCAACATCCCCACTGACACCTGGGAGTCCCTGGCCAAAGACCGCCCTAAGTAGAGGAAGTGCATCCGGGAGGGCGTTGAGCTCCTCAAGTCTCGTCGCCAAGAGCATGCAGAAATCAAGCGCAGGCAGCGGAAAGAGCGTGCGGCAAACCAGTCCCATCCACCCCTTCCCTCAACGCCTATCTGTCCCACCTGTGACAGAAACTGTATTGGACTGTACAGCCACCTAAGAACTCATGTTAAGAGTGGAAGCAAGTCTTCCTCGATTCCAAGGAACTGCCTATGATGATGAAAAAAGTTCTCCCGAATGCATTTTAGGAATTCCGCACCCTCTATACCTTTCACACTAATTTTATCCCAGTTAATATTAGGGGAGTTGAAATCCCCTACGATTACTGCCCTATCTCCCTCTGACTGTTTGGAGAACTGTTCTTCAATTCATTGCATATGGCCTTATTTGACGATCCTTTCAGCATATCATCCCCCCCTCACCGCTGTAATTGTTTCCTTAATCAATACTGCGACCCTGCCGTCCCCCGCCCCTCATTTATTACCCCCTGTCCCTCCCCTCTCTATCCCATCTAAAACCTGTGTAACCAGGAACGTTGAGCTGCTATACCTGTCCTTCTTTCAGCCATGTCTCAGTAATAGCTATAATGTCATACTCCCAAGTGTCTATCTGTGCTCTCAGCTCATCTGCCTTATTCACTATACTCCTTGCATTAAAGTATATACCATTTAGCACTGCCAAACTCCCTTGTTGTCTATTTTCTAGCCCTTGTTTCCTCTGTCTTCAAAATTAACATTCTGCTTTCCGATTTCAGCTTTGCTTCTCTTCCCATTCCGTGGCCTCAAATTTGGCCCAGCCCGTTTTTCGGCGCACTTACCGGAGTTGTGCCGCTTTACTCCGTTCCAAGGTGCGCCGAAAAATGTTGTTGCCACTTTGGCCGCTGTCCGGCCTCTTCCCTGTAGTCGCGCAGCGTGGCCAGTCGAGTCAGGGCTGGAGCCAGCGTTCTGCGCAGAAAACTGTGCCGGGAGATCTGCACATGCGCAGTGGAGTCCGCTGGTGATGTCCGTGCATGCGCAGTAGCTCCTCGCTCCCAGCCTCTCCGTTTTCTTGCTGCAGCCTTTCCGTTAATTTTCTTGCTGCAGCCGCTCTGTGGGCCTCGATGCCGGCCAGTTGAATCGTACCACGCCCCCCCCAGCCGTCTGCTTGCTGCAGCCTCTCTGTTAATTTGCTTGCTGCAGCCGCTCTGTAGGCCCCGATGCCGGCCAGTTGAATCGCTCCTCGCCCTAGCCCAGGCCGAGGGGCCTCCCAGTACGATTTCTAAGCGATCGATTGCACCGGGAGGCCACTCGGCCAGGGCGAGGGGCAGGCCGGAGAACTGATAGTGCTCTTGCCTGCCAATGATTTCTATCAGTTCTCCGGCCCGCCCCCAGCCCAGGCCGAGCGGCCTCCCGCACCGGCCGGCCCGCTGCCTTCCCGGGCAGAGATTGAAGGTGAAGGTAGGACTTATTTCAATTTTTTATTTCTTATTGAATTCTTAGAACTTTTTGTTTGCAAGGTTTGGTGGTTTGTATGGTTTGATGGTTTAGGTGCAGGTCCTCTCTGCTTCCCTTCCCGCCCCTATCCCAGGCCGAATGGCTTCCGATGTACCAGAAGAACATAAGAACATAACATAAGAACATAAGAATTAGGAACAGGAGTAGGCCATCTAGCCCCTCGAGCCTGCTCCGCCATTCAAAAGGATCATGGCTGATCTGGCCGTGGACTCAGCTCCACTTACCCGTCCGCACCCCATAACCCTTAATTCCCTTATTGGTGAAAAATCTATCCATCTGTGATTTGAATACATTCAATGAGCTAGCCTCAATTGCTTCCTTGGGCAGAGAATTCCACAGATTCACAACCCTCTGGCAGAAGAAATTCCTTCTCAACTCGGTTTTCAATTGGCTCCCCCGTATTTTGAGGCTGTGCCCCCTAGTTCTAGTCTCCCCGACCAGTGGAAACAACCTCTCTGCCTCTATCTTATCTATCCCTTTCACTTTTTTTAATGTTTCTATAAGATCACCCCTCATCCTTCTGAACTCCAACGAATAAAGACCCAGTCTACTCAATCTATCATCATAAGGTAACTCCCTCATCTCCGGAATCAGCCGAGTGAATCGTCTCTGTACCCCCTCCAAGGCTAGTATATCCTTCCTTAAGTAAAGTGACCAAAACTGCATGCAGTACTCCAGGTGCGGCCTCACCAATACCCTATACAATTGCAGCAGGACCTCCCTGCTTTTGTACTCCATCCCTCTCGCAATGAAGGCCAACATTCCATTCGCCTTCCTGATTACCTGCTGCACCTGCAAACTAACTTTTGGGATTCATGCACAAGGACCCCCAGGTCCCTCTGCACCGCAGCATGTTGTAATTTCTCCCCATTCAAATAATATTCCATTTTCCTGTTTTTTTTCCCCCAAGGTGGATGACCTCACATTTTCCGACATTGTATTCCATCTGCCAAACCTTAGCCCATTCGCTTAACCTATCTAAATCTCTTTGCAGCTCTCTGTGTCCTCTACACAACCCGCTTTCCCACTAATCTTTGTGTCATCTGCATATTTTGTTACACTACACTCTGTCCCCTCTTCCAGGTCATCTATGTATATTGTAAACAGTTGTGGTCCCAGCACCGATCCCTGTGGCACAGCACTAACCACCGATTTCCAACCCGAAAAGGACCCATTTATCCCGACTCTCTGCTTTCTGTTAGCCAGACAATTCTCGATCCATGCTAATACATTTCCTCTGACTCCGCGTACCTTTATCTTCTGCAGTAACCTTTTGTGTGACACCTTATCGAATGCCTTTTGGAAATCTAAATACACCACATCCATCGGTACACCTCTATCCACCATGCTCCTTATATCCTCAAAGAATTCCAGTAAATTAGTTAAACATGATTTCCCCTTCATGAATCCATGCTGCGTCTGCTTGATTGCACTATTCCTATCTAGATGTCCCGCTATTTTTTCCTTAATGATAGCTTCAAGCATTTTCCCCACTACAGATGTTAAACTAACCAGCCTACAGTTACCTGCCTTTTGTCTGCCCCCTTTTTTAAACAGAGACATTACATTAGCTGCTTTCCAATCTGCTGGTACCTCCCCAGAGTCCAGAGAATTTTGGTAGATTATAACGAATGCATCTGCTGTAACTTCCGCCATCTCTTTTAATACCCTGGGATGCAGTTCATCAGGACATGGGGACTTGTCTACCTTGAGTCCCATTAGCCTGTCCAGCACTACCTCCCTAGTGATAGTGATTGTCTCAAGGTCCTCCTTTCCCGTCACCAGCAATTTTTGGCATGGTTTTTGTGTCTTCCACTGTGAAGACCGAAGCAAAATAATTGTTTAAGGTCTCAGTCATTTCCACATTTCCCATTATTAAATCCCCCTTCTCATCTTCTAAGGGACCAACATTTACTTTAGTCACTCTCTTCCATTTCATATATCGGGAAAAGCTTTTAATATCTGTTTTTATGTTTTGCGCAAGTTTACTTTCGTAATCTATCTTTCCTTTCTTTATTGCTTTCTTAGTCATTCTTTGCTGTCGTTTAAAATTTTCCCAATCTTCTAGTTTCCCACTAACCTTGGCCTCCTTATACGCATTGGTTTTTAATTTTATTTCCTTGGTTATTCACGGCTGGTTATCCCTTCTCTTACCGCCCTTCTTTTTCACTGGAATATATTTTTGTTGAGCACTATGAAAGAGCTCCTTAAAAGTCCTCCACTGTTCCTCAATTGTGCCACCGTTTAGTCTGTGTTCCCAGTCTACTTTAGCTAACTCTGCCCTCATCCCACTGTAGTCCCCTTTGTTGAAGCATAGTACGCTCGTTTGAGACACTACTTCCTCAGCCTCAATCTGTATTACAAATTCAACCATACTGTGATCACTCATTCCGAGAGGATCTTTTACTAGGAGATTGTTTATTATTCCTGTCTCATTACACAGGACCAGATCTAAGATAGCTTGCTCCCTTGTAGGTTCTGTAACATACTGTTCTAAGAAACAATCCCGTATGCATTCTATGAATTCCTCTTCCAGGCTACCCCGTGCGATTTGATTTGACCAATCGATATGTAGGTTAAAATCCCCCATGATTACTGCCGTTCCTTTTTCACATGCCTCTATTATTCCCTCGATTATTGTTCGCCCCACCGTGAAGTTATTATTTGGGGGGGCCTATAAACTACGCCCACCAGTGACTTTTTCCCCTTACTATCTCTAATCTCCACCCACAATGATTCAACATTTTGTTCATTAGAGCCAATATCATCTCTCACAACTGCCCTGATATCATCCTTTATTAACAGAGCTACCCCACCTCCTTTCCCTTCTTGTCTATCCTTCCGAATTGTCAGATACCCCTGTATGTTTAATTCCCAGACCTGCGCCGATTTCTTTAACTCTCCCCAAGGATTTTCTGAAGTGGCCACATACGCTGGAGTAACTATTAGCTGGCCAAAGTTGCCTAAATGGGCAGAACTGGCGTAGGTGGCTGGTAGCGCCCTCTTTTGGAAAAAAAACGAACCTAAAAGAATCGTAACTAACTGAGTTACACTGGTGCAAATTGATTGGGGAAATGGGGATTTTGAAATTACGCCAGAAAAACCAAGTTACTCCCAAAAAAAAAACAGAGCAACTCCTGGCCAAAACTGAGCCCCGTGTGTACAGTTATGAAGCCAGATCACCTCACCAGTCGGTTGTTGCATTGTCACTCAAGCAGCTGCTGGAAAACGTTTTGGTTGCATCGCAGCCTCTGACAGTGACGTACGTGTGGATAGGCACAACCCTCTCCATCTGATTGCTGGAATACTGTCACTTTACATATCTATGAAGCAGTTTCACTGAAAAAGGGAAAAAGGCAACTTCTGTAAACTAATCTGTTCCAATTAGAAAATAACAGTGAAAGAGTCAACAGTTATATGTCTTTGGGCACAGTCAGTCTGACTCAATAAAGGGAGGGCAAACGGGAGCTGAGAACAGTTTGGGCCGCCGCGGCATCGCTTCTCGGCCTTTTGGCTAAGATCAAGTGTAGTATCTGTTCTTATCAGTTTAATATCTGATACGTCCCCTATCTGGGGACCATATATTAAATTGATTTTTGGAACAGGGAGATGGAATAGGGGCTTGCTCCGTCCACTCCACGCATCGACCCGGTATTGCAGTGTCTCTGGGAACGGTGCACCTCCCTTTTGGGAGAATTTCAAAATTAAAAGCAGATTCATTCAAAACATCTCCTTTTTTCTTTCTTTTTATGCAGTCGCCGCAAAGGCACGGTGGGGAAGGGCCACAGTTTAAAGCCCTTCTGCCACGCAAAACCCGGGGGCAGGAATCAGTACATAATTTACTTTTTGTGTACATAGAGCACCAAATCTGTAAACACCAATGTCGTGCCATGTACAATGCAAGGTCTGTTGCGAAATGCATGTTTGAAAAGAAAAATGTAAATATACCTTCACCCATTCCGTGTACTGTATCGTAACACATGAAACGTCATTTGTGTCAATGTACCACAATGTATCCTGTTTATTGTACCGAATTGCACTTCAACTGGAAAACAAGGAATGTAATGAACAGAACTGCCGTCAGCACCCAAATATAGTGTATGGGATTGCTGACCGCAGCTAAATGTACTGAAGTGCCTAATGTACTGTACAGATTTTTTTATGAATAAAGTATATTTTGAAAAAAAAATCTGTTCTTATCAGTTTAATATCTGATACGTCCCCTATCTGGGGACCATATATTAAATTGATTTTTGGAACAGGGAGATGGAATAGGGGCTTGCTCCGTCCACTCCACGCATCGACCCGGTATTGCAGTGTCTCTGGGAACGGTGCACCTCCCTTTTGGGAGAATTTCAAAATTAAAAGCAGATTCATTCAAAACATCTCCTTTTTTCTTTCTTTTTATGCCACACTCATTTTACTTGCCATTATTGCTTGCTTGCACAGCTCCTCCACTTTATCATTTCTACATCACACACAATTCAACAAAAAAAACAAACACCATTTCCACACACAACTCACTCACCCGACTACACCCAAACACAGCCTGCTGCACATTCGCTCTCAAATTTCAAAGATTTTGCACACATCTCACGCTTGTATCTTGTCACACAGCACACGGCGTGTATACTGTCACACGACACATGACATTTATATTGTCACATATCACACACCGTGCACATTTTCACACATCACACGGCGCGCTCATTGTCACACATCACATGCATGTACATTATCACATTTCACACGTCGCGCACATTGTCACACACCATACGCGTGTATATTGTCACACCTCACATGATGTGTATATTGTCACACATCACGTGTGTATATTGTAACATCACACACATTGGCTCACAGACAACATGTATTTGTCACACATCACACATGTATATCATCACACGGCGTGTATATTGTAACACAGCACACGTGTATACTGTAACACATCACACGTGTGTATATTGTAACACATCATACGGCGTGTATATTGTAACACAGCACGTGTGTATATTGTAACACATCACACACGTGTATATTGTAATACAGCACACGTGTGTATATTGTAACACAGCACATAGCGCAAACATTGTCACACATCACACGGCACGCACATTTTCACATATCATACGGTGCGCCCATTGTCACACATCATACGCATGTATATTGTCGCACGTCACGCGTGTATATTGTAACACATCACACGCATGTATATTGTAACACGTCACAAGCATGTATACTGTCACACATGTATATTGTCACACAGCACACGTGTATATTGTAACATCACACGCCGTGTACATTGTAACACAGCACACGTGTATAATATAACATATCACACAGCGTGTATATTGTAACACATCACACGTGAGTGTATATTGTCACACATCACACGTGTATATCGTAACAAATCACACGACGTGTATACTGTAACACAGCACACATGTATAGACTGTAACACATCACACGGCATGTGTATATTGTAACACATCACACGACCTGTGTACATTGTAACACATCACATGCGTAGGTATAGTGTAACACATCACATGTATGTATATTGTAACACATCACACGCGTGTAAATTGTAACACATCACACGTGAATATCGTAACACATAACACGCCGTGCATATTGTAACACAGCACGTGTGTGTATACTGTAACACATCACACAGCATGTATATTATAACAAAACACGTGTATATTGTAACACATCACACATGTATATTGTAACACAGCACACGTGTGTATACTGTAACACATCACACGGTGTGTATATTGTAACACAGCACATGTGTATATTGTAACACCACACGTGTGTGTATATTGCAACACATCACAGACATGTATATTGTAGCACACCACACATCTGTGTATTTTGTAACACATCACACGTGTATATTGTAACACATCACACGCGTGTACATTCCCACACACCGCGCACATTATCAGACATCACACCGCACACATTGTCACACGTCACACGGTGCGCACATTGTCACACATCAGACCGTGCGTACGGTCACACATCACATAGTGCGCACAATGTCACCCATCACTCAATGCGCACACTGTCACACATCACATCGTGCACATTGTTACACATCACACACCGCGCATGTTGTCGCACATCACATCGTGCACATTGTCACACATCGCACGATGCAGCGCATTTGGAAAGTATTGACATAATAGGTACAAGTCAGAATGGATTTGTGAAAGGGAAAGCATGCTTTACAAATCTTCTGGAATTTTTTGAGGATGTTTCCAGTAGAGTGGACAAGGGAGAACCAGTTGATGTGGTGTATTTGGACTTTCAGAAGGCTTTCGACAAGGTCCCATACAAGAGATTAATGTGCAAAGTTAAAGCACATGGGATTGGGGGTAGTGTGCTGACGTGGATTGAGAACTGTTTGGTAGACAGGAAGCAAAGAGTAGAAGTAAATGTGTATTTTTCAGAATGGCAGGCAGTGACTAGTGGGGTACCGCAAGGTTCTGTGCTGGGGCCCCAACTGTTTACATTGTACATTAATGATTTAGACGAGGGGATTAAGTGTAGTATCTCCAAATTTGCGGATGACACTAAATTGGGTGGCAGTGTGAGCTGCGAGGAGGATGCTATGAGGCTGCAGAGTGACTTGGATAGGTTAGGTGAGTGGGCAAATGCATGGCAGATGAAGTATAATGTGGATAAACGTGAGGTTATCCACTTTGGTGGTAAAAACAGAGAGACAGACTATTATCTGAATGGTGACAGATTAGGAAAAGGGGAGGTGCAGCGAGACCTGGGTGTCATGGTGCATCAGTCATTGAAGGTTGGCATGCAGGTACAGCAGGCGGTTAAGAAAGCAAATGGCATGTTGGCCTTCATAGCAAGGGGATTTGAGTACAGGGGCAGGGAGGTGTTACTACAGTTGCACAAGGCCCTGGTGAGGCCACACCTGGAGTATTGTGTACAGTTTTGGTCTCCTAACTTGAGGAAGGACATTCTTGCTATTGAGGGAGTGCAGCGAAGGTTCACCAGACTGATTCCCGGGATGGCGGGACTGACATATCAAGAAAGACTGGCTCAACTGGGCTTGTATTCACTGGAGTTCAGAAGAATGAGAGGGGATCTCATAGAAACGTTTAAAATGTTGACGGGTTTAGACAGGTTAGATGCAGGAAGAATGTTCCCAATGTTGGGGAAGTCCAGAACCAGGGGTCACAGTCTAAGGATAAGGGGTAAGCCATTTAGGACCGAGATGAGGAGAAACTGCTTCGCCCAGAGAGTGGTGAACCTGTGGAATTCTCTACCACAGAAAGTTGTTGAGGCCAATTCACTAAATATATTCAAAAAGGAGTTGGATGTAGTCCTTACTACTAGGAGGATCAAGGGATATGGCGAGAAAGCAGGAATTGGGTACTGAAGTTGCGTGTTCAGCATGAACTCATTGAATGGCGGTGCAGGCTCGAAGGGCCGAATGGCCCACTCCTGCAACCGTTTTCTATGTTTCTATGTTTGCCAAGGAACAGGACTTGGCCAAAGCTACGGTAAACAAGGAGGTTGTCGGGATACTGGAGTAAATCTGGCCATGGTGAGGCCATCCCTGGCAGCAATGTGGTCGTGTGCTGATGCCCTCTGTCCTGTGCAGCATCAGGTGATTACGGAGAAGGTTGCTGGTGTTGTTGTTGGTGCTGCCGGTGTGCCTGGTGACGCGAGTGTCGGGGCTGATCGTGGTCAGATTCTGAGGAGCAAGGTGAGAGAGTCTAAAATCATCATCATCATCATAGACAGTCCCTCGGAGTCGAGGAAGACTTGCTTCCACTCCTAAAATGAGTTCTTTGGTGGCTGAACAGTCCAACATGAGAGCCACAGACCCTGTCACAGGTGGGACAAATATTCATCAGAGGAAGGGGGGGTTGGTTCTGATTTACCACACGTTCCGGTCCGCTGCTTGTGCCTGACCTCTTCACGCTTGTAGCGTTGAGATTCAAAGAGCTCAATGCCCTCCCGGATGCATTTTCTCCATCTAGGGCGGTCTTCGGTCAGGGTCGCCCAGGTGCCAGTGGTGATGTTGCACTTCGCCAGGGAGGCCTTGAGGGTGTCCTTGTAACGTCTGCGCTGCCCACCTTTGGCTCGTTTGCCATGAAGGAGCTCTGCGTAGAGCAATTGCTTGGGGAGTCTCTCATCTGGCATGCGAACTAAGTGGCCTGCCCAGCTAAGCTGAACGAGTGTGGTTAATGCTTCAATGTTGGGGTTGTTAGCCTGGGCGAGGACACTGATGTTGGTGCGCCTGTCCTCCCAGGGGATTTGCAGGATCTTGCGGAGACATCGTTGGGGATATATCTCCAGCGACTTGATGTATCTTCTGTACATCGTCCATGCCTCTGACCCATACAGGAGGGCGGGTATTATTACAGCCCTGTAGACCATGAGCTTGGTGGTCGGTCCTTGAACACTCTTTCCCTCAGGCGGCCGAAGGCTGCACTGGCGCACTGGAGGCAATGTTGAATCTCTGCATCAATGTCTGCCTTTGTTGACAAGAGGCTCCCGAGGTATGGGAAGTGGTCTACGTTGTCGAGGGCCATGCCGTGAATCTTGATGACTGTGGGGCAGTGCTGTGCGGCGAGGACAGGCTGGTGGAGGACCTTTGTCTTAAAGATGTTAAGCGTAAGGCCCATGCTTGCATATGCCTCGGTGAATACATCGACTATATCCTGCAGTTCAGCCTCAGAATGTGCGCAGACGCAGGCGTTGTCCGCGTACTGCAGTTCAACGACAGAGGTTTGGGTGATCTTGGACCTGGCCTGGAGGCAGCGTAGCTTAAACAGCTTCCCACTGGTTCTGTCGTTTAGTTCCACTCCAGCGGGGAGCTTGTTGACAGTGAGGTAGAGCATGGCAGCGAGGAAGATTGAGAAGAGGGTTGGAGCAATGACACAGCCCTGTTTGACCCTGGTCCGGACGTGGAATGGGTCTGTAGTGGATCCGCTGGTAAGGATCACGGCCTGCATGTCGTCGTGGAGGAGGCGAAGGATTTTGACAAACTTTTGGGGGCATGCAAAACGGAGGAGGACGCTCCATAAGTCGCACAGTCGACAGTGTCAAAGGCCTTTGTAAGATCGAAGAAGGCCATGTATAAGGGCTGGCGTTGCTCCCTGCATTTTTCCTGCAGTTGTGTTGCAAAGATCATGTCTGTTGTTCCCCATAGGGGACGAAATCCACACTGTGACTCCGGGAGGAGCTCCTCGGCCACAGTGAGAAGACGGTTGAGGAGAACTCTAGCGACAACCTTCCCAGTGGTTGATACCAGGGAGATTCCCCTGTAGTTGCCGCAGTCGGATTTGTTCCCCTTTTTAAAAATGGACACCATCGCTGCATCTCTGAGATCTCCCGGCATGCTCTCCTCCCTCCAGATGAGAGAGATGAGGCCATGTATCCGCGCCAATAAGCCTCTCCGCCATATTTTAGCGCCTCAGCAGGAATTCCATCCGCACCTGTAGCCTTGTTGTTCTTGAGCTCTTTTGTGGCTTTGCCAACCTCGTGCAGTGTTGGGGTTTCACTGAAGTGGTGGCGGGATGGAGTTGAGAACACTCGAGTCAAAGGCACCCATGCTGATGAAATAGATGGCAGGTGAAGTAAAGATGACAGAAGCGATCTGTCAATGGTGGCAGAGGTAATGAGCTCAGACTGGATGGAGACTCGTGTAAAGACTTTCAGCATTTCTGAATCTCCCTACTGGAAATGCAGTTTAGAGAAGGGAACATTTCTCAATTGGCTGGGAGCTTTGACGTGACATTTGAAGCTGTCAACTCATCAACTGATTCAATGGCCAGTGACCTCCCGCCTCAGCTTCACAGACGAGCACTAAGCACAGCGGTGATACTGGTGGGCGACCTGTCCAATTCAAAAAGCGGGAGGAAAAGCATTGTGAAGTGGCTGTAAACAAGCCACTAATGATTTGAATTTGGTCCCCCGCCACTGCCGGTCAGGTCTGCTCAGCGCTGACAGACCCGACATCGGGAAATGCAGGTGTGCGCGTTTGACAGCGGATTCCCGGCCCGCTGTCAATCATTTTAAAGTTCACAACTAACCCACCACCCATCCTGTCAACTAAACAATGGCAAAATTGCAGCCTATGATTCTATATAGGACAAGTTCCCACATTCAAAAACGGAAAGGAAACCACAAAGGCAGCTGCTGACCTTGCTGAGCAGAAGGCGGCAACATGGCGCACCGGCGGCAGGAGAAGTGACCTGTGGCGAGTAGCAACCTACGAAGGAAAGGAGAGCACGGTCAAGCAGCTGTAAACCCTTTTTCTTCTTTTCTCTTTTACAACTTCCCACCCCAGAGAGGCGAAGCTGCATGTTCCCAGAGGCACTGCAATACCAGGTCGATGTGTGGAATAGACAGAGCAAGCCACTGTTCCATCTCCCAGATCCAAAAAACAGTTTCATTTTTGTTCCCCAGATAAGAACATAAGAAAGAGCAGCAGGAGTAGGCCATTCGACCCCTCGAGCCAGCTCCGACATTCAATTAAAATCATGGCTGATCTTTTACCTCAACTCCACTGAATGGTCCTTCCTCCCAGTTAGTGCCGCAAATTACTCTCCTTCCTCACAAGTTTACTGCCCTCCCTTAACCTCTCCTTCCATATAAACACACCTACCCATAATCATGGCCACTCCGTTGACCATGCCATCTCACAAGGTCTCGCTACCACTATCGTTTTGATTACCAATATGGCTATCCTTGTTTCCCTCTCCGCTCACTTTCCCGTTCCCCCTCTCATCCGTACTTCCTTCTGTGTCCGTCGCCTGGATAAAGCTCGGACATGTCTATGTGCAGCACCAAAGTTCTGATTGGTTCTCTTGGAGGACAAGACACACCCAGCAGTTTCCCTGGAATGTGTAATTAGATCCTCCCTGTCAATGTAATCAGTGACTTTGCAAAGTTTAATTCGAGCTATTCTGACTGCCTGCTCCAGACAGAACAGAGCTCACTACCTTCAGGGATCTGCGGACATGCACTCCAAGGTCCCTTTGTTCCTCAACATTTCTCAGTGTCCTGCCATTTAATGTGTATTCCCTTGACGTGTTAGCCCTCCCCAAATGCATTACCACACACTGCTCTAGATTGAGTTCCATTTGCCACTGTTCTGCCCACCTGAGCAGTTCATTGATATCTTCCTGCAGTCTACAGCTTTCTTCTTCATTATCAACCACACAGTCGATTTTAGTATCGTCTGCAAATTTCTTAATCATACCGCCTGCATTCAAGTCTAAATCATTGATGTATACTGTTATGTATGCAACATCTTGTAACCAACATTCTACCGCCACCAGAGGGCGCATCCTTTGGAATCCCAAGGGATCACAGCATCCCTTGGGAGCACTGTGCATAAGCAGGTCTTCCATGCTGTGCGGGCACTCTGGAGTCAGTATAAAGAGGCTGAGGTCATACTTACACATGTCTACAGTACTCAGTCACGTTGCTTTATTTGAGACGTAACAACTGCCGCCGAGTAATAGATAACGAAGCATCACGCGAAAATGCAGAGAACTGTTGGTATCCTAGAGAAATTTTCAGAAGGTGACGATTGGGAAGCCTTCGTGGAGCGACTAGACCAATACTTCGTGGCCAACGAGCTGGAAGGGAATGTGAACGCTGCCAAACGAAGGCCGATCCTCCTCACCGCCTGCGGGGCAACAACCTATGGCCTCATGAAGAATCTTCTTGCTCCGGTGAAACCAACAACCAAATCGTATGAACAACTGTGTACGCTGGTCCGGGAGCAGCTAAATCCGAAGGAGAGCGTTCTGATGGCAAGGTATCGATTTTATACATGTCAACGGTCTGAAGGCCAGGAAGTGGCGAGCTACGTCGCCGAACTAAAGCGCCTTTGCAGGACATTGCGAATTCGATGGATTTCTGGAGCAAATGCTAAGAGACTTTTTTGTGCTCGGCATTGGCCATGAGGTTATCCTTCGCAAACTATTTACTGTTGAAACACCGAACCTGAGCAAAGCCATAATGATAGCCCAGGCATTCATGTCCACCAGCAATAAAACCAAACAAATTTCGCAGCATAAAGATGCATCGGCAAGTACTGTACACAAAGTAACGTCGTCTTCAGGCAGGAATGCATATGGCAGAACGTACGTGCCTCCAGCTGCACGACCTCAGATGACCCAGAGTCTGCCATCAAGCAATTAATACCTTGTTGGCGCTGCGGAGGTGATCATCGAGCCCATCAATGCCGCTTCAAACACTATGCGTGCAAAGATTGTGGAACAATGGGACACCTCCAGCGAATGTGCAGACGAGCTGCAAACCACCACGTTGCAGATGAAGACCGATCCATGGCGGATCAAACTGAACTAGAGACTCGAACCAAGGAGGCAGAAGTACGGGGTACACACCTTCACCATGAAATGTCCACCGATCATGTTAAAAGTTGAACTGAACGGAATTCCAGTATCCATGGAATTGGACATGGGTGCAAGTCAGTCTATCATGAGCAAAAAGGCCTTCGAGAGGCTGTGGTGCAACAAGGCACAAAGACCCAAGCTGAGCCCTATTCATACCAAGCTGAGAACTTACACGAAAGAGCTGATCCCTGTAATTGGCAGTGTAGCAGTAAAGGTATCCTATGATGGAGCGGTGCATGAACTCCCACTATGGATTATACGAGGAGGTGGCCCCACACTGATGGCCGCCAAGACGGAGGCCATCAAAAACGCGCCGAGACCACAGAACGTGATGGAGCTGTGGTCGTTCCTGGGACTCCTCAATTATTTTGGTAATTTCCTACCCGGGTTAAGCACCTTGCTAGAACCCCGACACATGTTGCTACACAAGGGAGATGACTGGGTATGGGGGAAATCACAAGAGACTGCTTTTGAGAAAGCCAGAAATCTGTTCTGTTCCAACAAACTGCTTGTTCTGTATGACCCATGTAAAAGTTTAGTGCTAGCTTGCGATGCGTCTTCTTACGGGGTCGGGTGTGTACAACAAGCAAACGAACCGGGAACATTGCAACCGGTCGCTTATGCATCCAGGAGTTTGTCCAAGGCCAAAGGGGCCTACAGCATGATTGAAAAAGAAGCTCTGGCATGCGTTTACGGGGTGAAAAAAATGCACCAGTATGTGTTTGGGCTCAAGTTCGAGTTAGAAACTGACCATAAGCTGCTCATATCGCTATTCTCAGAGAGCAAAGGTATCAATACCAATGCCTCTGCTCGCATCCAAAGATGGGCGCTCACGCTGTCTGCATATATAATATGAAATTCACCACAGGCCAGGCACAGAGAACTGCGCTGATGCTCTCAGTCGGCCACCATTGCCCACCACCGGGGTGGAAATGGCACAGCATACAGACTTGCTTTGGTGATGGTGCATTTGAAAACGAAAACTCACCCGTTACGGCGTGCCAGATCAGGACCTGGACCAGCCAGGACCCTTTACTGTCCCTTGTAAAAAACTGTGTCCTCCATGGGAGCTGGTCCAGCGTCCCAGCGGAGATGCATGAAGAGATCAAGCCGTTCCAGCGGCGCAAAGACGAAATGTTCATACAGGCGGACTGTCTTTTGTGGGGTAATCGTGTGGTTTTGCCGAAGAAAGGCAGGGAAACGTTCATACGCGACCTACACAGTACCCACCCAGGCACAGTAATGATGAAAGCTATAGCCATGTGTGGTGGCCCGGCATCGACTCAGATTTTGAGTCTTGCGTGTGCCATTGCAACACTTGCTCTCAACTGAGCAATGCACCCAGGGAGGCACCGCTAAGTTTGTGGTCATGGCCCTCCAAACCGTGGTCTCGGATCCACGTTGACTTCGCTGGTCCGATTCTAGGCAAAATGTTTTTGGTTGTTGTGGATGCTTATTCAAAATGGAATGAGTGTATAATAATGTCTGTAAGCACGTCCATTGCCACCATCGAAAGCCTACGAGCCATGTTTGCCACGCACGGCCTGCCTGATGTCCTTGTCAGCGACAATGGGCCGTGCTTCACCAGCACTGAATTCAAGGAATTCATGACCCGCAATGGGATCAAGCATGTCACATCTGCCCCGTTCAAGCCCGCATCTAATGGCCAGGCAAAACAGGCAGTCTCAACCATCAAGCAAAGCTTGAAACGCGTGTCGGAAGGCTCCCTGCAGACCCCACTCACTCACCGGAGTTAACCCTGCCGAGCTGCTCATGAAAAGGGCACTAAAAACAAGGCTCTCTCCAGTCCATCCTGATCTCCATGATCATGTCGAGGGCAGGTGGCATCAACAAAGCATGTACCATGTTCGCGCAAATTTGTCACGCGACATTGAAGTCAATGACTCTGTATTTGTACTCAACTATGGACATGGTCTCAAATGGCTTGCTGGCACTGTCATAGCCAAAAAGGGGAGTAGGGTGTTTGAGGTCAAACTTACAAATGAACCAACTTGCAGAAAGCATTTGGACCAAACCAAACTGTGATTCACAGACAGCCACGAGCAACCTGAAGAGGACACCGCCAACTTCGACCCTCCAATACACACACAAGTGGCAACCGACATCACGGTTGACCACGAAGCTGAACTCATCATCCCCAGCAGCCCAGCAAGGCCAGCTGCCGCAGCAACCAGCTCATCTGCACCTGTGTTTGTACCAAAATGATCGACTAGGGAGCGGAAAGCCCCAGATCGTCTTACCATGTAAATAAGTGTAGTATTGACTTTGGCCGGGGGTGGGGGGGTGGGGGGGAGCGATGTTATGTATGGAACACCTTGGAACTAGAATTCTCCCACCACCAGAGGGTGCATCTGTTGGAGTCCCAAGGGATCCCAGCATCCCTTGGGAGCACTGTATAAGCAGGCCTTCCATGCTGTGCGGGCACTCTGGAGTCAGAATAAAGAGACTAAGGTCACACTTACACAAGTCTACAGTACTCAGTCATGTTGCTTCATTTGAGACAGAACATAGACCACAAAAAGCAAGTGACCCAGTACTGAGCCTCATGGAACCCCACTGGAAACAGCCTTCCAGTCACAAAAAACACCTATCAACCCATTACCCGTTGCTTCCTGCCTCTGAGCCAATTTTGAATCCAACTTGCCACTTTGCCCTGGATCCCATGGGCTTTTACTTTTGTGATCAGTCTGCCATGTGGAACCTTATCAAAAGCCTTGCGAAAATCCATATACACTACATCGAACACAGTACCCTCGTCGACCCTCCTTGTTACCTCCTCAAAAAATTCAATCAAGTTAGTCAGACACGATCTGCCCTTAACAAATCCATGCTGACTGTCCTTGATTAATCTGTGTCTTACTAAATGAAGATTTAAACTGTTCCTCAGAATTTTTTCCAATAACATTCCCACCACTGAGGTTAGGCTGACTGGCCTGTAATTACTCAGTCTATCCCTTTCTCCCTTTTTAAATAAAGGTACAACGTTAGCAGTCCTCCAGCACCACAGCTGTAGACAGAGAGGATTGGAAAATGCTTCTTTTGCTTCTCTTAACAGCCTGGGATGAAATTCATCTGGGCCTGAGGATCTATCCACTTTCAAAGCTGCTAAGCCCCTTAATACTTCCTCTCTCACTATGTTTATTTCATCTACTATTTCACACTCCTCCTCCCTGATTGCAATGCCTGCATTACCCCTCTCTTTTGTGAAAACAGACGCAAAGTATTCATTAAGAACCATACCCATTACATACTGCTCAAGGAACCCATCCCTTATGCACTCTATGAACTCTTCCTCAACGCTACCCTGACCAATTTGATTTGTCCAATCAATATGGAGGTTAAAATCACCCATGATTATTGTTGTTCCCTTTTTACAAGTCCCCACTATTTCCTGGTTTATACTCCAACCAACAGAGTTGTTACAGAACCAACCAGGGGGCAGGCTATCTTGGATGTGGTCAGGTGTAATGAGGCAGGATTAATAAACAATCTCCTAGTAAAGGATCTCCTTGGAATGAGTGATCATAGCATGGTTGAATTTCAAATTCAGATGGAGGGTGAGAAAGTTGGATCTCAAACCAGCGGACTATGAAGATATGAGGGCAGAGTTGGCTAAAGTGGACTGGGAAAATAGATTAAAATGTAGGATGGTTGATGAACAGTGGTGTACATTTAAGAAGTTATTTCACAACTCTCAAGAAAAATATATTCCAGTGAGGAGAAAAGGGTGTAAAAGAAAAGGTAGCCATCCGTGGCTAACTAAAGAAATAAAGGACGTTATCCAATTAAAAACAAGGACATACAAAGTGGCCAAAACTAATGGGAGGACAGAAGATTGGAAAGCTTTGAAAAGCCAGCAAAGAATGACTAAAAAAATGATTAAGAAAGGGAAGATAGACTATGAAAGTAAACTAGCACGAAATATAAAAACAGATAGCAAGAGTTTCTATCGGTACATAAAAAGGAAAAGAGTGGCTAAATAAATGTCGGTCCCTTAGAGGGCGAGACCGGGGAATTAGTAATGGGGAACATGGAGATAGCAGAAACTCTGAACAAATATTTTGTATCAGTATTTACGGAGATGACACAAACAATATCCCAACAGTTGATAGTCAAGGGGCTATCGTGGGGTGGGGGGCGAGGAACACAATCACAATCACGAAGGAGGTGGTACTCAGTAAGATAATGGGACTAAAGGCGGATAAATCCACTGGACCTGATGGCTTGCATCCTAGGGGTCTTAAGAGAAGTTGTGGCAGAGATAATGGATGCATTGTTTGTAATTTACCAACATTCCCTGGATTCTGCGGAGGTCCCAGCAGATTGGAAAACTGCAAATGTAACAACCCTATTTAAAAAAGGAGGCAGACAAAAAGCAGGAAACTATAGACCAGTTAGCCTAACATCTGTGGTTGGGAAAATGCTGGAGTCCATTATTAAAGAAGCAGGACATTTGGAACAGCATAATTCGGTCAGGCAGAGTCAGCATGGATTTATGAAGGGGAAGTCATGTTTGAAAAATTTGCTGGAATTCTTTGAAGATATAACAAACAGAGTGGATAAAGGGGAACCAGTGGATGTGGTGTATTTGGACTTCCAAAAGGTATTTGACAAGGTGCCACATAAAAGGTTACTGCACAAGATAAAAGTTCACGGGGTTGTGAGTAATAATTAGCATGGATAGAGGATTGGCTAACTAACAGAAAACAGAGAGTCGGGATAAATGGTTCATTCTCGGGTTGGCAATCAGTAACTAGTAGGGTATCGCAGGGCTCAGTGCTGGGACCCCAACTATTTACAATCTATATTAACGACTTGGAAGAAGGGACCGAGTGTAACGAAGCCAAGTTTGCTGACGATACAAAGATGAGAGGAAAAGCAATGTGTGAGGAGGACACAGAAACTCTGCAAAAGGACATAGACAGGCTCAGTGAGTAGGCAAAAATTTGGCAGATGGAGTATAATCTTGGAAAGTATGAGGTTATGCACTTTGGCAGAAAAAAAATCAAAGAGCAAGTTATTATTTAAACAGAGAAAAATTGCAAAGTGCTGCAGTACAGCGGGACCTGGGGGTACTTGTGCATGAAAGTCTTGCTACAGTTATACAGGGTATTGGTGAGGCCACACCTGGAATACTGCGTACAGTTTTGGTTTTCATATTTACGAAAGGATATACTTGCATTGGAGGCAGTTCAGAGAAGATTCACTAGGTTGATTCTGGAGATGAGGGGGTTGACTTATGAGGAAAGCAGGTTGGGCCTCTACTCATTGGAATTCAGAAGAATCAGGGATGATCTGATCGAAACGTGTAGGATTATGAGGGGGCTCGACAGGGTGGATGCAGAGAGGATCTTTCCACTGATAGGGGAGACTAGAACTAGAGGACATAATCTTAGAATAAAGGGCTGCCCATTTAAAACTGAGATGAGGAGAAATTTCTTCTCTCAGAGGGTTGTAAATCTGTGGAATTCACTGCCTCAGAGAACTGTGGAAGCCGGGACATTGAATAAATTTAAGACAGAGACAGAGATAGACAGCTTCTTAACCGATAAGGGGTTATGGGGAGCGGGCAGGGAAGTGGTCCTGAGTCCATGATTGGATCAGCCATGGTCGTATTAAATGGCGGCGCAGGCTCGAGGAGCCCTATGGCCTACTCATGCTCCTATTTCTTATGTTCTTATCAGAAATGTTATTCCTGGTCTATCGTTCTCCTTTTCCATAACTAACCTAAATCTAACTGAATGATGATTACTAGCACCAAAACGCTCTCCCACTGAAAACCCTTCCTTCTGCCCAGCTTCATTCCCTAAAACTAAGTCCAGAACCACCCCCTCCCTTGTTTGGGCTTGTTACATAGTGGCTAAAAAAGTTCGGATTTCGTCCCCTACGGGGCACAACGGACAAGATGTTTGCAGCGCGACAGCTGCACGAAAGATGAAGGGAACAGCGGCAGCCCTTATACATGGCCTTCTTCGATCTTACAAAGGCCTTTGGCACTGTCAACCGCGAGGGTCTATGGAGCGTCCTCCTCCACTTCGGATGTCCCCAAAAGTACATCACCATCCTCTGCCTGCTCCGTGACGACATGCAGGCCGTAATCCTTACCAACGGATCCATCACAGACCCAATCCACACCCGGACCGGGGTCAAGCAGGGCTGCGTCATTGCCCCAACCCTCTTTTCATTCTTCCTCGCTGCCGTGCTCCACCTCACAGTCGACAAGCTCCCGGCTGGAGTGGAACTAAACTATAGAACATGTTCAATCTTCGCCGTCTCCAGGCCAGTTCCAAGATCACCCCAACCTCTGTCGTCGAGCTACAGTATGCAGACGACGCCTGCGTCTGCGCACACACAGAGGCTGAACTCCAGGACGTAGTTGACGTATTTACTGAGGTGTACGAAAAGCATGGGCCTTACGCTAAACATCAGTAAGACAAAGGACCTCCACCAGCCTGTCCTCGCCGCACAACACTGCCCCCCCAGTCATGAAGATCCACGGCGCGATCCTGGACAACGTGGACCACGTCCCTTATCTCGGGAGCCTCCTATCAACAAGAGCAGGCATTGACGACAAGATCCAACACCGCCTCCAGTGCGCCAATGCAGCCTTTGGCTGTCTGAGGAAAACTGTCACCAAGCTCATGGTCTATAGGCCTGTAGTAGTACCTGCCCTCCTGTATGGCTCAGAAACATGGACCATGTACAGTAGACACCTCAAGTCGCTGGAGAAATACCACCAACGATGTCTTCGCAAGATCCTACAAATCCCCTGGGAGAACAGATGCACCAACGTTAGCGTCCTCGACCAGGCCAACATCCCCAGCACTGAAGCACTGACCACACTTGATCAGCTCCGCTAGGCAAGCTACAATGTTCGCATGCCAGACACGAGACTCCCAAAGCAAGTGCTCTACTCGGAACTCCTTCACGGCAAACGAGCCAAAGTTGGGCAGCGGAAACGTTATAAGAACATCCTGAAAGCCTCCCTGATAAAGTGCAACATCCCCACTGACACCTGGGAGTCCCTGGCCAAAGACCGCCCTAAGTAGAGGAAGTGCATCCGGGAGGGCGTTGAGCTCCTCAAGTCTCGTCGCCAAGAGCATGCAGAAATCAAGCGCAGGCAGCGGAAAGAGCGTGCGGCAAACCAGTCCCATCCACCCCTTCCCTCAACGCCTATCTGTCCCACCTGTGACAGAAACTGTATTGGACTGTACAGCCACCTAAGAACTCATGTTAAGAGTGGAAGCAAGTCTTCCTCGATTCCAAGGAACTGCCTATGATGATGAAAAAAGTTCTCCCGAATGCATTTTAGGAATTCCGCACCCTCTATACCTTTCACACTAATTTTATCCCAGTTAATATTAGGGGAGTTGAAATCCCCTACGATTACTGCCCTATCTCCCTCTGACTGTTTGGAGAACTGTTCTTCAATTCATTGCATATGGCCTTATTTGACGATCCTTTCAGCATATCATCCCCCCCTCACCGCTGTAATTGTTTCCTTAATCAATACTGCGACCCTGCCGTCCCCCGCCCCTCATTTATTACCCCCTGTCCCTCCCCTCTCTATCCCATCTAAAACCTGTGTAACCAGGAACGTTGAGCTGCTATACCTGTCCTTCTTTCAGCCATGTCTCAGTAATAGCTATAATGTCATACTCCCAAGTGTCTATCTGTGCTCTCAGCTCATCTGCCTTATTCACTATACTCCTTGCATTAAAGTATATACCATTTAGCACTGCCAAACTCCCTTGTTGTCTATTTTCTAGCCCTTGTTTCCTCTGTCTTCAAAATTAACATTCTGCTTTCCGATTTCAGCTTTGCTTCTCTTCCCATTCCGTGGCCTCAAATTTGGCCCAGCCCGTTTTTCGGCGCACTTACCGGAGTTGTGCCGCTTTACTCCGTTCCAAGGTGCGCCGAAAAATGTTGTTGCCACTTTGGCCGCTGTCCGGCCTCTTCCCTGTAGTCGCGCAGCGTGGCCAGTCGAGTCAGGGCTGGAGCCAGCGTTCTGCGCAGAAAACTGTGCCGGGAGATCTGCACATGCGCAGTGGAGTCCGCTGGTGATGTCCGTGCATGCGCAGTAGCTCCTCGCTCCCAGCCTCTCCGTTTTCTTGCTGCAGCCTTTCCGTTAATTTTCTTGCTGCAGCCGCTCTGTGGGCCTCGATGCCGGCCAGTTGAATCGTACCACGCCCCCCCCAGCCGTCTGCTTGCTGCAGCCTCTCTGTTAATTTGCTTGCTGCAGCCGCTCTGTAGGCCCCGATGCCGGCCAGTTGAATCGCTCCTCGCCCTAGCCCAGGCCGAGGGGCCTCCCAGTACGATTTCTAAGCGATCGATTGCACCGGGAGGCCACTCGGCCAGGGCGAGGGGCAGGCCGGAGAACTGATAGTGCTCTTGCCTGCCAATGATTTCTATCAGTTCTCCGGCCCGCCCCCAGCCCAGGCCGAGCGGCCTCCCGCACCGGCCGGCCCGCTGCCTTCCCGGGCAGAGATTGAAGGTGAAGGTAGGACTTATTTCAATTTTTTATTTCTTATTGAATTCTTAGAACTTTTTGTTTGCAAGGTTTGGTGGTTTGTATGGTTTGATGGTTTAGGTGCAGGTCCTCTCTGCTTCCCTTCCCGCCCCTATCCCAGGCCGAATGGCTTCCGATGTACCAGAAGAACATAAGAACATAACATAAGAACATAAGAATTAGGAACAGGAGTAGGCCATCTAGCCCCTCGAGCCTGCTCCGCCATTCAAAAGGATCATGGCTGATCTGGCCGTGGACTCAGCTCCACTTACCCGTCCGCACCCCATAACCCTTAATTCCCTTATTGGTGAAAAATCTATCCATCTGTGATTTGAATACATTCAATGAGCTAGCCTCAATTGCTTCCTTGGGCAGAGAATTCCACAGATTCACAACCCTCTGGCAGAAGAAATTCCTTCTCAACTCGGTTTTCAATTGGCTCCCCCGTATTTTGAGGCTGTGCCCCCTAGTTCTAGTCTCCCCGACCAGTGGAAACAACCTCTCTGCCTCTATCTTATCTATCCCTTTCACTTTTTTTAATGTTTCTATAAGATCACCCCTCATCCTTCTGAACTCCAACGAATAAAGACCCAGTCTACTCAATCTATCATCATAAGGTAACTCCCTCATCTCCGGAATCAGCCGAGTGAATCGTCTCTGTACCCCCTCCAAGGCTAGTATATCCTTCCTTAAGTAAAGTGACCAAAACTGCATGCAGTACTCCAGGTGCGGCCTCACCAATACCCTATACAATTGCAGCAGGACCTCCCTGCTTTTGTACTCCATCCCTCTCGCAATGAAGGCCAACATTCCATTCGCCTTCCTGATTACCTGCTGCACCTGCAAACTAACTTTTGGGATTCATGCACAAGGACCCCCAGGTCCCTCTGCACCGCAGCATGTTGTAATTTCTCCCCATTCAAATAATATTCCATTTTCCTGTTTTTTTTCCCCCAAGGTGGATGACCTCACATTTTCCGACATTGTATTCCATCTGCCAAACCTTAGCCCATTCGCTTAACCTATCTAAATCTCTTTGCAGCTCTCTGTGTCCTCTACACAACCCGCTTTCCCACTAATCTTTGTGTCATCTGCATATTTTGTTACACTACACTCTGTCCCCTCTTCCAGGTCATCTATGTATATTGTAAACAGTTGTGGTCCCAGCACCGATCCCTGTGGCACAGCACTAACCACCGATTTCCAACCCGAAAAGGACCCATTTATCCCGACTCTCTGCTTTCTGTTAGCCAGACAATTCTCGATCCATGCTAATACATTTCCTCTGACTCCGCGTACCTTTATCTTCTGCAGTAACCTTTTGTGTGACACCTTATCGAATGCCTTTTGGAAATCTAAATACACCACATCCATCGGTACACCTCTATCCACCATGCTCCTTATATCCTCAAAGAATTCCAGTAAATTAGTTAAACATGATTTCCCCTTCATGAATCCATGCTGCGTCTGCTTGATTGCACTATTCCTATCTAGATGTCCCGCTATTTTTTCCTTAATGATAGCTTCAAGCATTTTCCCCACTACAGATGTTAAACTAACCAGCCTACAGTTACCTGCCTTTTGTCTGCCCCCTTTTTTAAACAGAGACATTACATTAGCTGCTTTCCAATCTGCTGGTACCTCCCCAGAGTCCAGAGAATTTTGGTAGATTATAACGAATGCATCTGCTGTAACTTCCGCCATCTCTTTTAATACCCTGGGATGCAGTTCATCAGGACATGGGGACTTGTCTACCTTGAGTCCCATTAGCCTGTCCAGCACTACCTCCCTAGTGATAGTGATTGTCTCAAGGTCCTCCTTTCCCGTCACCAGCAATTTTTGGCATGGTTTTTGTGTCTTCCACTGTGAAGACCGAAGCAAAATAATTGTTTAAGGTCTCAGTCATTTCCACATTTCCCATTATTAAATCCCCCTTCTCATCTTCTAAGGGACCAACATTTACTTTAGTCACTCTCTTCCATTTCATATATCGGGAAAAGCTTTTAATATCTGTTTTTATGTTTTGCGCAAGTTTACTTTCGTAATCTATCTTTCCTTTCTTTATTGCTTTCTTAGTCATTCTTTGCTGTCGTTTAAAATTTTCCCAATCTTCTAGTTTCCCACTAACCTTGGCCTCCTTATACGCATTGGTTTTTAATTTTATTTCCTTGGTTATTCACGGCTGGTTATCCCTTCTCTTACCGCCCTTCTTTTTCACTGGAATATATTTTTGTTGAGCACTATGAAAGAGCTCCTTAAAAGTCCTCCACTGTTCCTCAATTGTGCCACCGTTTAGTCTGTGTTCCCAGTCTACTTTAGCTAACTCTGCCCTCATCCCACTGTAGTCCCCTTTGTTGAAGCA
>NC_091985.1:112162375-112187375 GCF_044704955.1 Pristiophorus japonicus | reverse complement strand
CCTTCATTAGAGTCAATTAAAAGTATAAAACCCCATAGCTGAAGCATGGCAACACTCCAGAGTGATTTATACACAATGATTGGAGGGGCAATAGAACTGGACTGCGATCAACGACACAATGTTTTAAAAACTGACAATTGAATCAAAAGAATTTCCAACAAACATTTTCAGCACTCACTTTTACGAACTGAAATCAGTCTCAACTCAGGATTGTACAGTTGCCCAAGTCTGACTCGTGCAGTTGCACAAATCGCATAATCTTGGCAGCACTTATCTAAAGAACTCTTAAATTCAACGGGCCACGTTTTAAAAAAACAGTTGAGGCTATTCTAAATATTAAGAACTGGTGAAATGTATTGTAAAAACTTGCTTCTCAAAATGATATATATATATATAAAAAATACAAAGCTTTAAATTGCATTTTTTTTTAAAGCAAGTAAGTTTGGCAACTCTTTGCTTGATTCACAAATTCAAAAAAAAAATCCCAAATTAACACGATTACAAGTGAAATTCTTTTGAAAAGATCGAGACTCTTCGGACTACAGAAACTATGAGAGAATAGCAGGGAGCAATGTGGAAGAAAAACAGCCCAGTCAGCACGCGACAATGGAAGGTTTACCGGTTGCCGGGATGACTGTGTCCAGGCAACCCCAAATCACCAGCGTCCCCGGCTGGCCAGCTCAGTGGACCCAACTTTACCTTGGAATGGTCGAGAATATCATCCGATTAACAAGTGGAGCGGAAAAATAGTTCAAATTACTCCCCACATATACTGAGGAAATATTTTACCGGACAGGATCACCACTCGTAAAAGAATGCTCTTCCCGCTCACAAATGTCTGCAAAACTAAATTAGATTTTTTTTAACTCTCCTCACAATTTCTCCTTTAATTTTTTTTTACCAAAACTGTATAAATATAAAAACGTTACCACGCAGCCTGCCCCTACCTTTTTGCGACTCTACAGAGAGGAGAATGGCCATGAAGGTGAGGCAGGTCGCCGCTGGGAACATGGTTGTGTGTCGGTGCCGGGGACAAGCGGCTGGTCCGGGCTGCAACTCGCGGGGAACGGGAGGTCTCCCTCTTTCTCCTTCCCACACACTCCAGCTAATCCTCAATATGCTGCGCCAACCTCCCACTAATCCAAAACCACTGTCTCCCCCCTCCGACAGGCAGTGGGAGCGCCGGCCTCTCTCAGCCCCCTCCTCCCCCATCAATGCTATGTGGTATCCTGAAACAATGCAAACTTCTCCATCACTTACATTGTCCATTCTGCGGAGTAAATACAAAGTGTGGACAGCAACGTTACTGTGTGGTAGCAGTCTGAGTGTGGCTGGACAGTTTACAAGCATAGGTCACCTGTGTGGCAAGTGTACTGATAGACACCTCACACACTATATCTCGATATATAGAAAAGAAAGACTTGCATTTGTATAGCGCCTTCCACGACCACAGGACGTCGCAAAGTGCTTTATAGTCAATGGAGTACTTTTGAAGTGTGGTCACTGTTGTAATCCCACTTTCCAGCTCCTGGTTCGTAGCCTTGTAGGCTACGGCACTTGAATTGCATATCCAAGTACTTTTTAAATGCTATGAGGGGTTCTGCCTCTACCACCTTTTCAGGCAGTGAGTTCCAGACCTTCACCACCCTCAAGTGAAAACATTTCTCAAATCCCTCCTAAACCTCCTATCACTTTCTTTAAATCTGTCCCCCCCCCCCTCCCCCGGTTATTGACCCATCTGTCCTTCTTATCCACTCTGTCTAGGCCCCTCATAATTTTATACACCTCAATCAAGTCTCCACTCAGCCTCGTCTGTTCCAAAGAAAACAAACCCAGCCTATCCAATCTTTCCTCATAGCTAAAATTCGTCAGTCCTGGCAACAACCTCGTAAATCTCCTCTGTACCCTTTCTAGTGCAGTCACATATTTCCTGTAATGTGATGACCAGAACTGCACATAGTATTCTAGCTGTGGCCTAACTAGTGTTTTATACAGTTCAAGCATAACCTCCCTGCTCTTATATTCTGTGCCTCGGCTAATAAAGATAAGTATCCCGAATGCCTTCTTAACCACCGTATCTACATGTTCTGCTATGTTCAGAAATCTGTGGACATGCACTCCAAGGTCCCTCTGTTCCTCTACACTTCTCAGTGTCTTACCATTTATTGTGTATTCCCTTGCCTTGTTAGCCCTCCCCAAATGCATTATCTCACACTTCTCCGGATTGAATTCTATTTGCCACTTTTCTGCCCACCTGACCAGTCAATTGATATATATATATAAGGTAGAGATAGATTTTCATAAATAGAGATGTGGGGGGATTAAATTCAATAGCCCCCGAAAACGGGCATGGGGATTGCGATGTGCGATTAACCCGCACCTGTTGATTGTAATGTAGGCAGCATGCCAACTTTGTACTGTCTGCTCAGAATGCAGCCAGCGCTAACCACATTGTTCATTGCCTGACTGTTGTTCATTGCCTGACTGTAACCTCAAACCTAATCCTCTTTCTCACAGTCTACTTCCACCTCACCCCACAATCTCTTCTAATTTACAAGTTGCAGATAGTGTAAGCATCAGAAGGTGCCCAAAATCTTAACTTGCTAGCACCAGTTAAAGCTAGCCTGCACTGCTTAAAGATAGCCTGCAATTCTTAAAGGGGAGATGTATTGTGGCTGGAGCATGAACTGGAAGTCATTCAGGAAGTGAATCTTGTTATGTCTCAAATAAAGCAATGTGACTGAGTACTGTATACGTGAGTAAGTGTGACCTTAGTCTCTTTATTCTCCCTTCAGAGTGCTGGCACAGCATGGGAGGCCTGCTTATACAGTGCTCCCAAGGGATGCTAGGATCCCTTGGGACTCCAACAGATTGGCCCTTTGGTGCCAATAGAATGCTGGTTACAAGGTCTTACATATATTACATCACTCCCCGCCAAAGTCAATAGTACACTTATTTACAGGGTGAGACTTGCTGGGGCTTTCCGTTCCCTAGTCGATCGTCTCGGTACAAAGACAGGTGCAGATGAGTTGGTTGGGCCTTCGCTGGGCTGCTGCGCAGCTGGCCTTGCTGGGCTGCTGGGGATGGTGAGTTAAGCTTCGTGGTCAACCGTATGTCGGTTGCCACTTGTGTGTATCGGAGGGTCGATGTTGGTGGTGTCCTCTTCAGGTTGCTCGTGGCTGTCTGTGAATCACAGTTTGGTTTGATCCAAATGTTTTCTGCAAGTTAGTCCATTTGCAAGTTTGACCTCAAACACCCTACTCCCTTCTTTGGCTATGACAGTGCCAGCAAGCCATTTGGGACCATGTCCATAGTTGAATACAAATACAGAGTCATTGACTTCAATATCGCGTGACAAATTTGCGTGATCATGGTACATGCTTTGTTGATGCCGCCTGCCCTCGACATGATCATGGCGATCAGGGTGGACTAGAGAGAGCCTTGATTTGAGTGCCCTTTTCATGAGCAGTTCAGAAGGGGGAACCCCAGTGAGTGAGTGGGGTCTTGTGCGGCAGCTGAGCAGGACTCGGGACAGGCGAGTCTGCAGGGAGCCTTCCGACAGCTTTGCTTGATAGTTTGGACTGCCCGTTCTGCCTGGCCATTAGATGTACAATACTTGATCCCATTGCGGGTCATGAATTCCTTGAATTCAGCGCTGGTGAAGCACGGCCCATTGTCGCTGACAAGGACATCAGGCAGGCCGTGCATGGCAAACATGGCTCGTAGGCTTTCGATGGTGGCAGTGAACATGCTTACAGACATTATTACATACTCAATCCATTTTGAATAAACATCCACAACAACCAAATACATTTTGCCTAGAAACGGGCCAGCGAAGTCAACGTGGATCCTAGACCACGATTTGGAGGGTCATGACCACAAACTTAGCGGTGCCTCTCTGGGTGCATTGCTCAGTTGAGAGCAAGTGTTGAACTGGCGCACGCAAGACTCCAAATCTGAGTTGATGCCGGGCCACCACACATGGGATCCAGCTGTAGCTTTCATAATTTCTATGCCTGGGTGGGTACTGTGTAGGTCGCATATGAACGTTTCCCTGCCTTTCTTAGGCAAAACCACGCGATTACCCCACAAAAGACAGTCTGCCTGTATGGTCATTTTATCTTTGCGCCGCTGGAATTGCTTGATCTCTTCATGCATCTCCCGCTGGGACACTGGACCAACTCCCATGGAGGACACAGTTTTTTACAAGCGATTGTAAAGAATCCTGGCTGGTCCAGGTCCTGATCTGGTATGCCGTAACGGGTGACTTTTTGTTTTCAAATGCATCCATCACCAAGAGCAAGTCTGCAGGCTGTGCCATTTCCACCCCGGTGGTGGGCAATGGTAACCGACTGAGAGCATCAGCGCAGTTCTCTGTGCCTGGCCTGTGGCGAATTACATAGTTATATGCAGACAGCATGAGCGCCCATCTTTGGATGCAAGCAGAGGAATTGGTATTAATACCTTTGCTCTCTGAGAATAGTGATATGAGCGGCTTATGGTCAGTTTCTAACTCGAACTTAAGCCCAAACAGATACTGGTGCATTTTTTTCACCCCGTAAACGCATGCCAGAGCTTTTTTTTCAATTATGCTGTAGGCCTTTTCGGCCTTGGACAAACTCCTGGACGCATAAGCGACCGGTTGCAATGTTCCCGGTTCGTTTGCTTGTTGTAACACACACCCGACCCCATACGAAGATGCATCGCAAGCTAGCACTAAACATTTACATGGGTCATACAGAACAAGCAGTTTGTTGGAACATAACAGATTTCTGGCTTTCTCAAAAGCAGTCTCTTGTGATTTCCCCCATACCCAGTCATCTCCCTTGCGTAGCAACATATGTAGGGGTTCTAGCAAGGTGCTTAACCCGGGTAGGAAATTAACAAAATAATTGAGGAGTCCCAGGAACAACCGCAGCTCCGTCACGTTCTGTGGTCTCAGCGCGTTCTTGATGGCCTCCGCCTTGGCATCGGTGGGTCTGATGCCATCTGCCGCGATTCTTCTCCCTAAGAACTCGACCTCTGGTGCCAGGAAAACACACTTCGAGCGTTTCAACCCGAGTCCCACACGATCTAGCCAATTTAGAACCTCCTCCAGGTTCTGCAAGTGTTCAATGGTGTCCCGACCTGTGATCAATATGTCGTCCTGGAAAACCACGGTGCGCGGAACCAACTTTAGCAGACTCTCCATGTTCCTTTGAAAAATAGCCGCGGCCGATCGAATCCCAAACGGGCATCTATTGTAGATGAACAGACCGTTGTACGTGTTGATGCAGGTGAAACCTTTCGAAGATTCCGCCAGCTCCTGCGTCATGTAGGCCGAGGTCAGGTCCAACTTGGTGAACATCTTCCCTCCTGCCAGCATCGCAAATAGGTCATCTGCCTTGGGTAGTGGGTACTGGTCCTGCAGCGATAAATGGTTAATTGTTACTTTATAGTCCCCACAAATTCTGACCGTGCCATCACCCTTGAGAACCGGAACAATAGGACTGGCCCACTTGTTGAGCTCAACCAGCGCGATGATGCTCTCTCGTTGCAGCCTGTCCAGTTCGATCTCCACTTTCTCTCGCATCATGTATGGCACCGCACATGCCTTGTGGTGGATGGATCATGTACTGGGAACCAAGTGGATCTGCACCTTCGCCCCAGAGAAATTTCCGATGCCTGACTCAAATAACAACGGGACCTTGCTCAAAACCTCGGCACATGAGGCGTCGTCGACGGACGAAAGCGCTCGGATGTTGTCCCAGTTCCAGCAGATTTTTCCCAACCAGCTTCTGCCGAACAGTGTGGGGCCATCTCCTGGTACAATCCATAGTGGTAGTTCGTGCACCGCTCCTTCATAGGAGACATTTACTGCTGCACTGCCAATTATAGGGATCAGCTCTTTTGTGTAAGTTCTCAGCTTGGTATGAATAGGGCTCAGCTTGGGCCTGTATGCCTTGTCGCATCACAGCCTCTCGAAGGCCTTTTTGCTCATGATAGACTGACTCGCACCCGTGTCCAATTCCATTGATACTGGAATTCCGTTCAGTTCAACTTTTAACATGATCGGTGGACATTTCGTGGTGAAGGTGTGTACCCCGTACACTTCTGCCTCCTCGGTTCGAGTCTCTAGTTCAGTTTGATCCGCCATGGATCGGTCTTCTTCTGCAACGTGGTGGTTTGCAGGGTTTGCAGCTTGTCTGCACATTCGCTGGAGGCGTCCCATTGTTCCACAGCCTTTGTACGCATGGTGTTTGAAGCGGCATTGATGGGCTCGATGATCACCTCCGCAGCGCCAACAAGGTGTTAACTGCCTCGCATTCACGCTTGATGGCGGACTCTGGGTCATCTGAGGTCGTGCAGCTGTAGACGCGTACATTCTGCCATATGCATTCCTGCCTGAAGACGACGTTACTTTGAGTACAGTATTTGCCGATGCATCTTTATGCTGCGAAATTTGTTGGATGTTATCGCTGGTGGACATAATTGCCTGGCTATCGTTATGGCTTTGCTCAGATTCGGTGTTTCAACAGTCAATAGTTTGCGAAGGATAACCTCATGGCCAATGCCAAGCACAAAAAAGTCTCTTAGCATTTGCTCCAGGAATCCACCAAATTCGCAATGTCCTGCAAGGCGCCTTAATTCGGCGACGTAGCTCGCCACTTCCTGGCGTTCAGACCGTTGACATGTATAAAATCGATACCTTGCCATCAGAACGCTCTCCTTCGGATTTAGCTGCTCCCAGACCAGCGTACACAGTTCTTCATATGATTTGGTTGTTGGTTTCACCGGAGCAAGAAGATTCTTCATGAGGCCATAGGTTGTTGCCCCGCAGACGGTGAGGAGGATCGCCCTTCGTTTGGCAGCGTTCACATTCCCTTCCAGCTCGTTGGCCACGAAGTATTGGTCGAGTCGCTCCACGAAGGCTTCCCAATCGTCACCTTCTGAGAATTTCTCCAGGATACCAACAGTTCTCTGCATTTTCACATGATGCTTCATTATCTATTACTCGTCGGCAGTTGTTATGTCTCAAATAAAGCAATGTGACTGAGTACTGTAGACTTGAGCAAATGTGACCTGAGTCTTTTTATTCTGACTCCAGAGTGCTGGCACAGCATGGGAGGCCTGCTTATATGCAGTGCTCCCAAGGGATGCTGGGATCCCTTGGGACTCCAACAGATGCGCCCTCTGGTGCCAGTAGAACGCTGGTTCCAAGGTGTTGCATACATAACAAGTCTGACCTGGGAAACAATGAAAAATGGCACAACATGGCAGAGAGCAGGCTCCAAGTTTTCAGACGTGGCACTGGAGGCCTTGGTGGAGGAGGTAGAAAGAAGGAAAGATGTTTTGTATCCACAGGAGGCCCACCAGGCAGTGGTAGCAGACAGCCACAGAGGTCAATGCCAGCAGTCTTGCCCCGAGGACCTGGATGCAGTGCCTTAAGAAGTTCAATCACCTCACACAAGTGGTCAATGTCAGTGAATGCATCTTCAAATACCATATCCCACCAACTGCGCCATCACAAGCCTCAGCTACTATTCTAAGCACACCTCCATCACTCACCTACCAACAATCTCTATTAATCAGGTGTCTGCATGTCGTAATTGCCATTCTTGAAACAGCCATTGCTGAGGCCATGGCCAGCGGTGGGGCTAAAACCATCAAAGATGACTGTATCCTCAAACCTAATCCTTGTTCTCACAGCCCACTTCCACCTCATCCCACAATCTCTTCTAATTTACAAGTTGCAGATGGTGTAAGCATGCACCTCTTGCTTTACCTCCTCCCCTCACCACACCCCTACCATTGTGCCTTTCTCCTTTCAGATACCCAAGAACTGCAAACTGACCAGGCAGTAGTGAAAGAGCATGACAGTGATGATGAAGATACAACGTCACTCAATTTCACACTCGCAACCACCAGCTCAGATACTGACACTGCATGTAATTTAGAGGGTAGCATAAAGGCAGGATCTGCCCGTGATAAGACACCGGGCACCAGTGGTCTGCAGCCAGAGCAGGGGGCAAGGATAGTGCAGGTGCCAGCTTGCCGGAGGGCGGGTTGCACACAGGTTTTGCGACAGTGAACTCAGAAGAGGACTTTGATGGGGATGGCTCCAGAAGAAGGCTGATGGGTATTATAATGAAATGCTTGGTGCATTGAGAAGCCTCCAAAAGGCCTGCATGCAATGTCAAGGAGGATGAAGGAGTCTGGCACCAGCATGGCACAGGACTTTGCACAGAACTTGGAGTATAGAAGTGGTGGCCAAATCCATTAGCACACTGTGATGCCAGTGTTTCAGCTTCCATTGCAGCACAAGCAGCAGCCACCCAATGTCTGAGCACTGCAGTGGAAGCTCAGACTGCTGTCATGCAAGATCAGCCTGCTGTCATCATGGCTGTGAATAATAGTGTTCAAAGGGGCTTGCAGGAGTGCAGCAATCTGTCCTCCAACAGATTACTAGAATTGCTGAGGCGTTACCCCAGGGGACTGAGAGCGGATTCACGGAGAACGAACCTGCTGTCCTCTCTCAGAATGACAGCATTTGTTCTCTCACCACTGCCATTCAGCCAGTGCCCTATCTGTTGCCTGACAGCCAGCCAGCCCAGACTGCTGCCACCCATGCCAAGATGGTGTAGTCTCCTGGAGTTCAGCTTCTGAATGTGCACAGACGCAGGCGTCGTCCGCATACTGCAGTTCAACGACAGAGGTTGGGGTGATCTTGGACCTGGCCTGGAGGCGGCGTAGGTTAAACAGCTTCCCACTGGCCTTACGCTTAACATCCGTAAGACAAAGGTCCTCCACCAGCCTGTCACCGCCACACAGCACTGCCCTCCAATCATTAAGATCCACAGCGCGGCCCTGGACAATGTGGACCATTTCCCATATCTCGGGAGCCTCTTATCAACAAAGGCAGATATTGACACGGAGATTCAGCATCGCCTCCAGTGCACCAACGCAGCCTTCGGCCGTCTGAGGAAAAGAGTGTTTGAAGACCAGGCCCTCAAATCTATCACCAAACTCTTGGTTTACAGGGCTGTAGTAATACCTGCCCTCCTGTATGGATCTGAGGCATGGACGATGTATAGAAGGCACCTCAAGTCGCTGGAGATATATCAACAACGATGTCTCCCACAAGATCCTGCAAATCCCCTGGGAGGACAAGTGCACCAACATCAGTGTCCTCGACCAGGCTAACATCCCCAGTATTGAAGCACTGACCACATTCGATCAGCTTCGCTGGGCAGGCCACATAGTACGCATGCCAGATACGACACTCCCTAAGCAAATGCTTTATGCGGAGCTCCTTCATGGTAAACGAGCCAAAAAAGGACAGCGGAAACGTTATAAGGACACCCTCAAAGCCTCCCTGGTAAAGTGCGACATCACCACTGACACCTGGGAGACCCTGGCCGCAGACCGCCCGAGGTGGAGAAAGTCCATCCAGGAGGGAGTTGAGCTCTTTGAGTCTCAACGCAAAGAGCATGAAGAGGCCAAGCGCAGGCAGCGGAAGGAACACGCGGCAAACCAGCCCCACCCACCCCTTCCCTCGACGAATGTCTGTCCCACCTGTAACAGGGTCTGTCGCTCTCGTATCGGACTATTCATCCATCAAAGAACTCACTTTGGGAGTGGAAGCAAGTCCTCCTCGGTTCCGAGGTACTGCCTATGATGATGATGATGGTGTAGTCTGCAGCTGGGCCTTCTAGGCCCAGAGCTGCTTGAGGTCACCCTCCAAGGCCATCTGCAGCCTCTTCCACTGAAAGTCAGCAGCCTTCCACCAGCCATGCTGCAGCCACTGGAGTAGCACTGCGTAGAAGCACCAGGATAGGCAAATGCACACGCAAGACAGTCACTGAGGGAATGTACAAGGGAGATTAGTTGATTTTTTGATGTAATATTGGATGGATAGATGGATAAAGTTTGATTGGAAGTTTGTCTTTTGGTGGCTTTTATATTAATACTGTAGCCACGAGGATGCTGTGATGGTCAGTAGCAGAGGGAAGGTAAGGTGTGGGTCTAATGTTGAATGGGGAATTGAGGTTATGTTTGATCCCAGATATCTCGACGAGAAAGGGGCTTTCTGGGTTGCCTCCTTACTTGCACTTCATCCTCCACCTGAGCTGGTGACCGTATCCCTGGTGGCAAGGGCTGTGCCCCCATGATGGCCAGGTTGTGGAGGGTACAGCAAAGCACCATGATTCGGGTCACTCGCTCCGGTGAGTACTGTTGGGCACCTCTGGAGCAGTCCAGGTGGCGGAGCCATTGCTTCAGCACCCCAATGGTCTGCCCTATGATGTTTTGTGTGGCAGCATGGTTCTCGTACACATGCTGCCCATGTGTGGTTGGCTTACGGAACGGTTTCATGAGCCAGTTGGTCAAGGGATAGCCCTTGTCACCTAGTAGCCAGCATCTGGTTTGTCTTGATGTCTCGAAGACTGAGGGAGGGAACAGCGGCTTGGCACAGAATAAAAGCATTATAAGTGCCATTAGAATTTTACCACCAATATTTCTTCAGTACTTTCCTCCCTCTGCCTCTGCACCGAACGACTTCTCATCCTCGGTGATTTCAACCTCCATCTCAATTCATCTCTCCTCTGAGTTCACTAGTCGCCTGACCTCTCTTAATCTCTCCCTCCATGTAAACTCCCCAACCCATATTCACGACCAGCCCCTTGACCTTGTCATCTCTCGTAGCCTCGCTACTCCTATTGTGTCAATCACAGCTAAGGCCATCTCTGACCACTTCCTCGTATCACTCTCCACCACCCTGCACAACCCTACCTCCTTCTGTGTCCGGCCCTGGAAAAAACTCTCTCCCGACTATATTACAACTGCAATTATCAACTCCCAGTCTTTGGCCCTCCATTCACCCTGACATCTCTGCAGCTACCGATCTGCTCAATCACACCCTCACCACCATCTTTGATGCCCTAGTCACTGTTAAAACAATTACTCTCTCTCTAGTGGTTCCCCCTAGTACAGACCTGATCTTCGCTCCCTTAAGTCCAAAGGACGTAGATTTGAAAGGATATGGCGGACAACTGGTTTAGCCATTCACCGCCAGATCTGGCTGGACCACATAAAGCACTATCGGGTCCTGCTCTCGGCTGTCAAAATCGCTCACTATTCCAGAATCATTCTGGAATGTAAAGATCAACCCTGGCTTCTATTCCCCACTGCTAACCGTCTTTTTAAACCCCTCTCTCCTGTCTCCACCCTCACCTCCGACAATAAGTGTGAGGAGTTCATGGACTTCGTTGTCAATGAGATTGAGACCATCCGTTCGGCTGCCCCTGTCTCTTCCCTTCCTTCCCCTAGCCCACTGGGCCAAACTTCCTCTCAGGAAGCTCCCTGCCCTAGCCATGGCCTCACAACTTTCTCCAGTTTCTCTCTGATCTCCCCTCATGACCTTTCTAAGCTCACCCTGACAATGAGACCCACTTCCTGTTCCCTTGACCCTATTCTCACTAAATTGCTGACCACTTAACTTCCTTTTCTGGCTCCCATGTTAGCCGACATTGTTAACGGTTCTCTCTCCTCAGGTACAGGCCCCCTCTCTCTGTCATCATCATCCCTCTCCTCAAAAACCAACTCTCGACCCCTCCGTCCTTGCAAACTATTGCCCCATCTCCAACCTCCCTTTCTTCTCCAAAGATATTGAATGTGTTGTCGCCTCCCAAATCCGTGCCCATCTTTCCCACAATTCCATGTTTGAATCCCTCCAATCAGGTTTCCACGCCTGCCATAGTACCGAAACTGCTCTCATCAAAGTCACAAATGACATCCTTTGTGACTGTGACAAAGGCAAACTATCCCTCCTTGTCCTTCTTGACTTGTCTGCAGCCTTTGACATGGCTGACCACTCGACCCTTCTCCAACACCTCTCCATTGTCATCCAGCTGGATGGGACTGCATTTGCCTGGTTTCATTCTTACCTATCTATTCGTAGCCAGAGAATCACCTGCAAGGGCTTCTCTTCCCGCCCCCACATTGTTACCTCTGGTGTCCCCCAAGGACCTATCCTTGGCCCCCTCATATTTCTCATCTACATGTTGCCCCTTGGCGACATCATCCGGAAACACAGTGTCAGTTTCCACCCAGATTTACCTCACTACTTCTTCTCTTGACCCCTCCACAGTCTCTAAATTGTCAGACTGCTTGTCTGATATCCAGTTCTGGATGAGCAAAAATGTTCTCCAATTGAATATTGGGAAGACTGAAGCCATTGTTTTCGGTCCCTTCCATAAACACTGTTCCCTAGCCACTGACCCCACCCCTCTCCCCAACTCCTGTCTGAGGCTAAACCAGACTGTTCGCAATCTTGGTGTCATATTTGACCCTGAAATGAGCTTTCAACCACATGTCTGCAGCATAACTAAGACTGCCTATTTCCACCTCCGTAACATCGCCCATCCCTGCCATTGCCTCAGCTCATCTGCTGCTGAAGCCCTCATCCATGCCTTTGTTACCTCTAGACTTGACTATTGCAATGCACTCCCTGGCTGGCCACCCACATTCTACCCTACATAAACTAGTGGTGATCCAAAACATGACAGCCTGTGTCCAAACTCGCTCTAAGTCCCGGTCACAAATCACCCCTATGCTTGCTGACCTATATTGGCTTACGATTAAGCAACACCTCGATTTCAAAATTCTCATCCTTATTTTTAAATCCCTCCATGGCCTCACCCTTCCCTATCTCTGTAATCTCCTCCAGCCCCACAACCCCCCAAGATGTCTGCACTCCTCTAATTCTGCCCTCTTGAGCATCCCTGATTATAATCTCTCAACCATTGGTGGCCGTACCTTCTGTTGCCTAAGCCCCAAGCTCTAGAACTCCCTGCCTAAATCTCTCTGCCTCTCGATCTCTCTATCCTCCTTCAAGACATTCCTTAAAACATACCTGTTTGACCAAGCTTTTGGTCACCTGCGCTAATTTCTACTTTTGTAGTTCGGTGTCAAATTTATATCTCTTAATACTCCTGTGAAGCGCCTTAGGACATTTCACTATATTAAAGGTGCAATATAACTACAAGTTGTTGTTGTTGTTGTTATTATGATTGTTGCCAGGATACTGGGCATTCACCATAATGATGTGCTGAACATGGTCACACACCAATTGCACATTCAGCAAGTGGTAACCTTTTTGGTTGTGGTACCTAAGAACTCATGTTAAGAGTGGAAGCAAGTCTTCCTCGATTCTGAGGGACTGCCTATGATGATGATGGTACATTTCAGCATTTATATATGATACCCGCAAAGCCATGTGCGTGCAATCGATGGCGCCCTGCATCATGGGGAAGCCTGCTATGCTGGCAAAGTCACATGCACGCTTCATCTGCTTCTTTCTGGTCAGAGAGAAGACAATGAAATCCCTTCTCCTGGCATAAAGAGCGTCTGTTACCTCTCTTATGCAGCAGTGGACGGCAAAGTAGGAGATGTTACAGATGTTGCCTGCTGTAGCCTGAAAGGATCCCGACGCAAGGGAATTCAGGGCCATGGTCAACTTCACAGCCACTGGCAGCGCTGTCCTTGCCCTGGAGTGAACTTCTGGTCTGGTTGCAAGAGGTGGCAGAGTTCTGTGGACACCTCCTTCGTAAAATGAAGATGCCTCACACACTGCTCCTGGCTCAGGTTGAGGTAAGAGAATTGCTGTTGGAAAACCCTAGGTGGTAAGGCCTTCTGCTGAGAGCCCTTCTGCCCCTCCTCCTCCTCCCTCTGTGAGCAGCTTGTTCTCTTCTTCGCTGCCTCTGCTCCAGTGATGGGCAAAGTACGGCCATTGGGCTGTATCTGGTAAGCCAATTAATTCTATCTGGCCCGCTGTAGGGGCAGAAATAGAACGCGAGCCAAAGGTCAAGCTGCACATTAGTTTGAGTTGAGACATGGCTCCTCATCTCAATGACTTTTTCACCGATGAAAGAGACCGGTGCTGCGTTTTTTCTCTCCCCGTACACAGTGGGGTTCTCATCACCGTCTTAGACATGGGAGAACAAGGACCCCAGGTAATGACACACGGTTGCAGTTCAGGCCTTGTAAAGCCTAGGGCTCCCGTACTCAGCACACTAAAAAGAAAACACCTCTCTCGTCCGTGGCCCGACAGACTCGAGCTGCTCTGCCAAACAACCCTGTAGATTTTCAGTTCAATATATAACCGATTAATCAATCATTTCATTCATTTAGTAATGGAAGACTTTACTATTTTACATTACATTTTGTGTATTTAACATTGTGTCTGACTTCTATCTGATTTTATGTTCATAAATTATTGGGAGGGTAGAAGTGGGAGTGATGATCAACATTATGAGTTGACTCATTTTAAATTTACCAATTTAACACTTTGCTCTCACCAATGACAGTTAGTGGGGTTATTAATTCTTGCACAATTATTTGCTCGTTTTAATATTATCCCACTTAATTAGCATCGTGGAGGCATAACTAAATAGACCTGGGTATCAGTCAGTCAGTCATAGGCAGTCCCTCTGAATCGAGGAAGACTTGCTTCCACTCTTAAAATGAGTCCTTAGGTGGCTGAACAGCCAAATATGAGAGCCACAGTCCCTGTCACAGGTGGGACAGATAGTCGTTGAGGGAAAGGGTGGGTGGGACAGGTTTGCCGCACGCTCTTTCTGCTGCCTGCGCATGATTTGTGCATGCTCTCGCCGATGAGACTCTAGATGCTCAGCGCCCTCCTGGATGCACTTCCTCCACTTAGGGCAATCTTTGGCCAGCGACTCCCAGGTGTCAGTGGTGATGTTGCACTTTATCAGGGAGGCTTTGAGGGTGTCCCTGTAACATTTCCTCTGCACACCTTTGGCTCGTTTGCCGTGAAAGAGTTCCAAGTAGAGCGCTTGCTTTGGGACTCTCTTGTCAGCATGCGAACAATGTAGCCTGCTCAGCGGAGTTGATCAAGTGTGGTCAGTGCTTCAATGCTGGGGATGTTGGCCTGGTTGAGGACGCTAATGTTGGTGCGTCTGTCCTCCCAGGGGATTTGTAGAATCTTGCGCAGGCATCGTTGGTGGTATTTCTCCAGCGACTTGAGGTGTCCACTCTACATGGTCCATGTCTCTGAGCCATACAGGAGGGCGGGTATTACTACAGCCCTGTAGACCATGAGCTTGGTGGCAGCTTTGAGGGCCTGGTCGTCAAACACTCTTTTCCTCAGGCGGCCAAAGGCTGCACTGGCGCACTGGAAGCGGTGTTGAATCTCGTCGTCAATGTCTGCTCTTGTTGATGAGGTTCCCGATGTATATTGGACATTGCATTCACTGTTTCTAATTTAAGCTCTTTTTCCTTATACCATTAACAATTTAAATTTATTGTCATGATTGGAAGAGGATTGTAGAGAATTATGTCATTGGCCAGTCCCAGGAATAAGTAGCACTCGGGAAAAAAATATGTATTATACTGGTTGTGCCCATTCTCAAGTGAAAGTCTGCAAACTCTATCGGCGTCTTGGCTTTTCTCTGCAGTGATAGTACTTTGAAAATGAAAGGCCCAATTTTGATGGCTATTCTGAGCCATACAGGAGGGCAGGTATTACTATTTCGGTAAAAATCATTTTCTGAGACACCAAATTATTTTTTAGCAAGGTTTCATAAGTATCAAAATAGCACTTTCATGTGCAACTTTCAAAGGTTGTATAAATGATTTTATCCCTGATTGTGCCTTATATCTTGTTTAGAATTGGCAGTAGAAGCAGAATTGATCTCTCATTTTCCAATATAAGAATGAATTTAGACCATTTGGAATAAACAGACCGTGCATTCTTCAATATGACTCGTAAACCTGTATCATCTTCGTTAGCATGTTAATAAGTGCTGTTCTTTTTATTAATTATGGAAACAACATATACAGTTCTTTATACATTAAATGCCATAATAAATGTTAATTATAGCTGTTGTTAACACAGTTCATTTTATATGTGCAGCAATGTTCCCTCTGATTTTTTTTTGTGCGCAATCCCTTTAAATTTGCTGCACGATACGTCTTCAAGCGGCAGGAGCTGGTGAACAGCCTGTGCGGGACCGCGCGATAGGTGCGTGATCTTGCAGCCACGCACTTTAGGGGGAACATTGGTGTGTGGCCCTCAACAGTTCACCAAAACTTGCTGAGTGCCCCTCCAGCCAAAATAATTGCCCATCCCTGCTCTATTCCATCTCTGTGTCATGCTGCAGGTCAAGGGGTCTGACCAGAACCCTTGAAGTCAGAAGCAAGACCTTCTCCACTTGCCGCACCACTCCCTGTTACCTCACTAACTTTAAACAACTCTAGAAAGCTCCAAACGGTTCCACAAGCTTACACAGAGCCAGTAGAAATCAAAATGGCAAGTTACCTGTAAGTAGGTGATGGTCCCTTCAAATAGCACTGGTGGGGGTCCTTCCTGCTGCTGAACGCATGTTCAGCTATGTGAGGTTAAGAGATGGCATTAGCTCCAGCGATGATGACGACAATGGCAGCACTGGCATCAAGTCAGACTGATGGACGTCACGATCTGCTTACTTACCATACTTCTAGCACATGCTCCTAACGGCCGCCCTACCGCCCTCACAAAGGTGCCGTCTGGCGCGGCCTGCAGCAGACGTGTGCGTGCGCTATTCATAATTGGTCCCAATTCGGCACCCGTGGTGCCCAAACGACGCTAAAGTAGGTTGTAAACTGCCATCTTGTCTGAATACTAAAATCATTTGTTAAGGGAAGGTCATGTCTGACTAACTTTATTGAATTTTTTGAGGAGGTAACAAGGAGGGTCGATGAGGGTAGCGCATTTGATAGGGTCTACATGGATTTTAGCAAGGCTTTTGCCAAGGTATCACATGGCAGACTGGTCAGAAAAGCAGGATCCAAGGGAAAGTGGCAAGTTGGATCCAAAATTGGCTCAGAGGCAGAAAGCAAAGGGTAATGGTCAACGGATGTTTTGTGACTGGAAGGCTGTTTCCAGTGGTGTTCCGCAGGGCTCAGTACTGGGTCCCTTACTTTTTGTGGTATATCATGTAGGGGGCATAATTAAAAAGTTTGCAGTTGATACAAAAATTGGCCGTGTGGTTGATAGTGAGGAAGAAAGCTGTAAACTGCAGGAAGGTATCAATGGCTGGTCAGGTGGGCAGAAAAGTTTAAACGGAATTCAATCCAGAGAAGTGTGAGGTAATGCATTTGGAGCAGGACGGCTAACAAGGCAAGGGAATACACAATAAATGGTAGGATATAGAGAAGTGTAGAGGAACAGAGGGATCTTGGAGTGTATGTCCACAGATCCCTGAAGGTAGCAGGTCAGGTAGATAAGGTGGTTAAGAAGGCACATGCAATATTTGCCTTTATCAGCCGAGGCATAAAATATAAGAGCACGAAGGTTCTGCTTGAACTGTATAAAACACTGGTTAGGTCACAGCTGGAGTACTGCGTACAGTTCTGGTCACCACAGTACAGGAAAGATGTGATTGCACGAGAGAGGGTACAGAGGGGATTTACGAAGATGTTGCCAGGACTGGCAAATTTTAGTTATAAGGAAAGGTTGGATAGGCTAGGGTTGTTTTCTTTGGAACAGAGGAGGCTGAGTGGAGACTTATTGATGTGTATAAAATTATGAGGCGCCTAAATAGAGTGGATAGCATGGTTTTATGAAAGGGAAATCAAGTTTGACAAATTTGCTGGAATTCTTTGAAGATGCAACGAGCAGGGTGGATAAGGGGGAACCAGTGGATGTGGTGTATTTGGATTTCCAGAAGGCATTTGATAAAGTGTCACGTAAAAGGTTACTGCACAAGATAAAAGTTCATGGGGTTGGGGGTAAAATATTAGCATGGATAGAGGAATTGGCTAACTAACAGAAAACAGCAAGTCGGGATAATTGGGTCATTTTCCAGTTGGCAAACAGTAACTAGTGGGGTGCCGCAGGGATCAGTGCTGGGTCCTCAACTATTTACAATGTATATTGATGACTTGGATGAAGGGTCCGAGTGTAATGTAGCCAAGTTTGCTGATGATACAAAGATGGGTGGGAAAGCAAATTGTGAGAAGGACACAAAAAATCTGCAAAGGGATATAGACGTGCTAAGTGAGTGGGCAAAAATTTGGCAGATGGAGTATAATGTGGGAAAATGTGAGGTTACCCACTTTGGCAGAAAAAATAGAAAAGCAAATTATAATTTAAATGGAGAAAAATTGCAAAGTGTTGCAGTACAGAGGAACCTGGGGGTCCTTGTGCATGAAATGCAAAAAGTGAGTATGCAGGTACAGCAAGTAATCAGGAAAGCAAATGGAATGTTGGCCTTTATTGCAAGAGGGATGGAGTATAAAAGCAGAGAAGTCCTGCTACAACTATACCGGGTATTGGTGAGGCCACACCTAGAGTACAGTTTTGGTCTCTGTATTTAAGGAAGGATATATTGGAGGCTGTTCAGAGAAGATTCACTAGGTTGATTCCGGAGATGAAGGGTTTGACGTATGAGGATAGGTTGAGCAGGTTGGGCCTGTACACATTGGTGTTCAGAAGAATGAGAGGTGATCTTATCAAAACATATAAGATAATGAGGGGGCTCGACAAGGTGGATGCAGAGAGGATATTTCCACTCATAGGGGAAACTAAAATTAGTGCCGCCCAAAGGATTACCGAGCGCTGCTGAAAGACCGGGCAGTACTTTGCCAAGAAGATTCCTCTAAAAAAGATATGGCAGTACCGCCCGGCGGCAAACTAATGACTTATGCCCTCAATCTGGGCGGCAGTGGGCGGGAGCTCCCAATTTCGCCGACAAATGCAATCCTCGCCAAAGTGCCGCTGAGGATTGAGACGTGTCCAGGAATGGGGGAAGACCTAAAAATAAAAATCTTCACAAAAAAATAGTGCAGGAACCCCATACAGATAAATCGCTGTAAAAAAAATTCAGAGAAGTTCACTAACCTTTTTTTGTAGGTCTTCTTACTTACCATCGGGGTTAGACCTGCCTCCATGCAATGGTCTTTCCCTCTGTTCCCACCGACTCCCGCCCGGAGGAATCTGCCAGCTCGGTGGACGGGAGGCCACTTACGTGACTTGCGCTAATGTCCATCAGCGGATGGTTCCCAGCGGTACTCCCCTCCCGCCGGCGGCAGACCTAGAGGAATCTATCACCGAGGAGAGACCGCCGAAAAAGCCGGGCAGCAGTGGGCGGTAATGGGCGGTAAGGCCACCAATTTCAGACCCATAGTCTCAGAATAAGGGGCCGCCCATTTAAAACGGTGATGAGTAGGAATTTCTTCTCTCAGCGGGTTGTAAATCTGTGGAATTCTCTGCCCCAGAGAGCTGTGGAGGCTGAGCCACTGAATATATTTAAGGCGGAGATAGACAGATTTTTAAGTGATAAGGGAATAAAGGGTTATGGGGAGCTATGATCAAATCAGCCATGATCTCATTAAATGGCGGAGCAAGCTCGAGGGGCCAGGTGGCCTACTCCTGCTTCTATTTTTTATGTTCTTATGTTCTTGTGACCTATTTCCCTTAGCAGAGAGGTCAATAGCAAGGGGGCATAGATTTAAAGTAATTGGTAGAAGGATTAGAGGGGAGTATAGGAGAATCTTTTTTGTCCACAAGGTGATGGGGATCTGGAACTCACTGCCTGAAAGGGTGGTAGAGGCAGAAATCTTCATCACATTCAAAAATTACTTGGATATGTACTTGAAGTACAGTAACCTACAGGACTAAGGACCAAGAGCTGGAAGGTGGGATTAGGCTGGATAGCTCTTTTTCAGCCGGCACAAACATGATGGGCCAAATGGCTTCCTTCTGTGCCATAAATTTCTGTGATTCTATGATCAGACACACCTACATTACATTGGGCTGGAATCACAGTTCAGGTGCAAACACTAATGCAGCAAGTTGGTATGTAGATTATTCGGATATGACCACATGAGGAAATAATTACCAAATAAATAAATAAATACACTGCCTGGGAATTTGCAGTCCTGATGACAGCGCACCGGCAGTGTTTTTCATCATTTCACCTTTGAAACTTAACACAACTTCAGGATTCAGCCTAATGCGGAAATCCTGAAGTTGCGGTCTGACATTCACTGCCCCTCCACAGACTGCACTGTGCCCTCCACCCCAGCCCATACACAGAGCCATCAATCAGTGTAATCTCTCAAACCATGGAAACTGATGAAACCTCAGGCTCTTCCACGGTAATATTGCTGTTAAATATCCGAGTATAAGTTAGACCCTTTTGGTTTAGGTGTAACTTGGTTTTTAATAGTGTAATGACTGCTAAACAAAGGTTATGGCCTTGAAAAACTAATTTTAATTTTGTGGATCGTCAAATTTATCAATTTTAATAAAGAAATTACATTTTTAAGAAGCTTTAAAATTTTTTTTTAAAGTTTGTTCACCTTAGAGGGCACGCTGCCAAGTCTGCATCAGGAAGAAGCGGCCATCACTTCTCCACCGGGGAGCGGGGGTGCCGTGGCAGCATCGCAGCCTGGACCCCACGAATTGAACAAGGCAATGCTGCGTAAGTCGGCCATTTTAAATAAAGCACACGCGGCACATCCCCTTTAATTTGTGGCCTGGACTGTGACCCATAAAGCTGGCGCTACCGAATTTTCACTCCAGGGCAAAAACGGGTGGCTGTGCATGGCGATGAGGCGCAGCAACCTGAAACGTTACCGGCAGGAGTGAGGCACTTCCAGTTTGTGCCTCCACTAACTCCCGCTGAATTTTGTGGGAGGCAGTGGTAGTAACGGCCCCGCACCCCGGGCAAGAAGTTGTTTGTGCCCTGTAACAGGAGACGCAAACAACGCAAATTTCTCCCCCCGAGTCTTTATTTGTTCTCTCTAACATTTTTAAAAGGTTAGAATCAAGGGAGCTTACCCAATTCCTGCTTAGCTGTCTGTGAGAATTCTGTGTTTTGATTGGCTGCTTAGGTAGCTTGTTGCCATCACAGCAGCTCTTCACTGGATATCCCTCTTAAACTCTGTTGATTTCAATTACGTGTCGGAAAACCCAAAATTCTTAACACAGAGATGGCAAGATTTTCGTGCAAAGCTTTTTTCGGAGTCAGAGGCAAACGCCTTTGCTTCGCCGCTGATCGCAAATTTCAGGCTAATAGTTTCAGCAATGGGGAACATGTGCTCCATAATTCTATATATGAGTACTTGGTGTCATAGGAATAAAATGGGAGATGTGGAGGTCCTTGCTAGAGAGGAAGCATTTACTTTATCGGCAAATTATCACAGCCACCTGGTTTAACCATGACAAAAACACAAAATACAACAGATGCTGGGAATCTGAAACAAAACTAGAAAATGATGGAAACAATTAACAAATCAGGCAGCGGCAGAATGTTCATGTTTCTTGCCAAAGCATTCACATTCTTCCTTTCTTTACAGGTACTGCCTGATTTGCTAAGTGTTTCCAGCATTTTCTGTTTTGTTAACCATGTCATAGGTTGGGTACTTTTATTGGAAAACAGATTACTTCATAAAGACAGAAGAGCCAAATTGAAGGTGGAGGTGATCTTTTATGTGAGAAAGAACTTGATTATAACATAGATGCATCTATTTTGTCTGGTGCAGGTAAGGTGGAAACCATGTAGGTATATATGAACGAACAATGATGGACAGTAGAAGACCCTCGTTACAACCTTGGTCCAAACATAGAAGTCAATGTGAGTCAGGGGGGAAACTTTCCACTGGCTGGAGTCATACCTACCACAAAAGAAGATGGTTGTTGGAGGCCAATCATCTCAGCCCCAGGACATCACTGCAGGAGTTCCTTAGGCAGTGTCCTGGACCCAACCATCTTCAGCAGCTTCATCAATGACCGTCCCTCCATCATAAGGTCTGACGTGGGGATGTTTGCTGATGATTGCACAGTGTTCAGTTCGATTTGCAATTCCTCAAATAATGAAGCAGCTCATACCCGCATACAACAAGACCAGGACAACATTCAGGCTTGGGCTGATATATGGGAACTAACATTCATGCCACACGGGTGTCAGACAATCTCCAATAAGAGAGAGTCTAATCACTTCCACTTCCCCATGACATTCAACAACATTACTATCACAGAATCCCCCACCATTAACTTCCTGGAGGTTACCATTGACCAGAAACGTAACTGGACCAGCCTCATAAATACTGTGGCAACAAGAGCAGGTCAGAGGCTGAGTATTCTGTGGTGAGTGACTCACCTCCTGACTGCCCAAAGCCTTTCCACCATCTACAAAGAACAAGTCAGGAGTGTGATGAAATATTCTCTACTTGCCTGGATGAGTGCAGCTCCAACAACACTCAAGAAGCTCGACACCATCCAGGACAAAGCAGCCTGCCTGATCAACCTCATCTACCATGTTAAATGCTCAGTCTCTCCAATGTGGCTGCGTTGTGTGGCATTTACAAGGTGCACTCGCCAAGGCTTCCACAACAGCAACTCCCAAACCCGCGACCCCTACTGCCTAGAAGGACAAGGTCAGCAGGTGCATGGAAGCATCATCACCTCCAAGACCCCGCGAATTCATACACTACACTGACTTGGAAATATACCACCGTTCCTTTATTGGGTCAAACTGGGTCAAAATCTTGGAAATCCCCATCTCACAGCACTATGGGCCCAAGTTTCCACAAGAAAAAAAACGGGCGCCCAGCGTTTTTCGCGCCTAAAACGGCGCCTAAAAAAATCCTCGGTATTCTCCACCTACTTACAGGTCCTGTGGCACTCGGCGCAGCCAGCACGAGCTGTGGGGGGTGCGGAGCCAGGTCCCGGCGCTGAAAACAGTGCCAGGACCTCTGCACATGCGCGCTACAGTCGGCACGCAAGTGCAGTAGCTCCAGGCGCCGAACTGTGTGGGAGGGGCCCGAAGCACGCAGCCCCTAGCCCTGGCTGAATGGCCTCACTGGGGCTGCGTCAATGAGGCTCCTCCCACGGCCAGCTCCTGCTCCCCCCATCCCCCCCACCAGACTCGACACTCGCTCCGCCGCCCCCCCCCCCCGCTCCGACCCGATACCCGCTCCCTCCCCCCGCCCCCCGCCGACCAGACCCGACGCCCGCTCCCCCCACCCCCACCCGCCGACCAGACCCGACCCGACACCCGCTCCCCCCCCGACCCGAGACCCATTCCCCCCACCCCCCCCGCACCGACCCGACACGACACCCGCTCCCCCCCCCCCGCCCCGACCCGACACCCGCTCCCCCCCCCCCGCCGCGAGCCGAGGCCCGCTCCCCCCCCCGCCCCGACCCGAGGCCCTCTCCCCCCCCCGCCCCGACCCGAGACCCGACACCCGCTCTATCCCCTCCCCTCCCCCCCCCCGCCCCGACCCGAGACCCGCTCCCCCCCGATCCGAGGCCCGCTCACCCCCCCCGACACGACCCCGCTCCCCGACCCTCTCTTCCCCCCCGACCCTCTCTTTCCCCCCCCCGACCCTCTCTTTCCCCCGCTACCCTCTCTTCCCCCCCGACCCTCTCTTTCCCCCCTCCGACCCCCCCCACCGACCCTCTCTTCCCCCCCCCACCCTCTCTTCCCCCTCTCCCCCCCCGACCCTCTCTTCCCCCCCGACCCTCTCTTCCCCACCCCCGACCCTCTCTTCCCCCCCCCCGACCCTCTCTCTTCCCCCCCCCTCTCTTCCCCCCCGCCGACCCTCTCTTCCCCCCCCCGACCCTCTCTTCCCCCCCCCCTCTCTTCCCCCCCCGCCGACCCTCTCTTCCCCCCCGCCGACCCTCTCTTCCCCCCCCCCCCGACCCTCTCTTCCCCACTCCCCCAGACCCTCTATTTCCCCCCCCCGACCCTCTCTTCCCACCCTCCGACCCTCTCTTCCCCCCTCCCAACCCTCTCTTCCCCCTCCCGAACCTCTCTCCCCCTCCCGACCCTCTCTCCCCTCTCTCCCCCCCTCCCTCCCCCTCCCCCCTCCACCCCCCACTCTCCCCCTCCCTCCCCTCGCTCCCCCTCCCTCCCCTCTCCCTCTCTCCCCCTCCCCTCTCTCCTCCTCCCTCCCTCTCTCCCCCCTCCCCTCTCTCCCCCCCCTCCCTCTCTCCCACCTCTCTCTCCCTCCCCTCCCCTCCCTCTCTCCCCTCCCTCACTCCCGCCCACCCTCCCTCTCTCCCCCTCCTCTCCCGCTCTCCCCCCTCCCCTCCCCTCCCTCTCTCCCCCCTCCCTCTCTCCCCCCTCCCTTCCCTCCCTCCCCTCTCTCCCCTCTCTCTCCCCCCTCCCTCCCCTCTCTCTCCCCCCTCCCTCACCCCCTCCCCTCCCTCCCTCTCCTCCCTCTCTCCCCCTCCATCTCTCCCCCTCCCTCTCCCTCCCTCCCCTCTCTCTCCCTCTCCCTCACCTCCCTCCCTCTTCCTCTCTCTCCCTCCCTCCCTGCCCCCCCTCCCTCCCTCCCCCCCTCCCCCTCCCTCTCCCCCCCTCCCTCCCTCTCCCTCCCTCTCCCTCCCCCACCCCCTCGCTCCCTCTCCCTCTCCCCCCCTCCCTCCCCACCTCCCTCTCTCCCACTCTCTCTCTCCCCCTCCCTCTCCCTCCCTCCCTCCCCTCTCTCCCCCTCCCTCCCTCCCCCTCCCTCTCTCTCCCTCCACCTCCCTCTCTCTCCCTCCTCTCTCTCTCCCTCTCTCTCCCTCCCTCTCCCTCCCTCCCCCTCTCTCTTCCTCCCCCTCCCCCTCCCTCTCCCCCCTCCCCTCCTCTCCCTCCCTCCCTCTCCCTCCCCCTCCCTCTCCCCCCCTCCCCCTCTCCCCCTCCCTCTCCCTCCCCCTCTCTCCCTCCCTCTCCCTCCCTCCCTCCCCCTCCCTCTCCCCGTCCATCCCTCCTTCCCCCCACTCCATCTCCCTCCCCCTCCCTCTCTCCCTCCCCCTCTCTCCCTCTCCCTCCCCCTCCCCCTCCATCCCTCTCCCTCCACTTCCTCCCTCCCTCTCCCTCCCCCTTCCTCCCTCCCACCCTTCTCCCATCCCTCTCCCCCTCCCCCTCCCTCCATCTACCCCTCCCCCTCCCTCACTCCCCCCTTCCCCTCCCTCTCTCCCCCTCCCTCCCTCTCTCCCCCCCCTCCCCTCCCCCCCTCCCCC
>NC_091985.1:112030604-112162175 GCF_044704955.1 Pristiophorus japonicus | reverse complement strand
CTCTACCCTTCCCCCTCTCTCTCTCTCTTCCCTCCCCCCTCTCTCTCTCCCACCTCTCTCTCTCTCTCCCTCCCCTCTCTCTCTCCTCTCTCGCTCCCCTCCCTCTCTCTCCTCCCTCCCCTCTCTCCCTCCCCTCTCCCTCTCTCCCTCCCCTCTCTCTCTCCCTCCCCTCTCTCTCTCTCTCTCTCTCTCTCTCTCTCTCTCTCTCTCTCTCTCCCCTCCCACTCAGCGACAAACGGCTGCAGAATTCTCCCTGGCTGAAGCACTTTCACACAGGTAGGAAGATGGTTTATTTAATCTTTTCTTGGCTTATAAATGTTATTCAGGTTGAATTTATTTGTATAATATTTGTAGAGTATAAATAAGGATTTATTGTCGAATTTAATGAGTTCCCTCCCCCCCACCTTGTTCTGGACCCTAATTTGTAACCTGCGCTGATTTTTTAATGTGCGAACAGGTTTATTCAGTCTACAAAAATCTTCACTGGCTCCATTCTACTTTAGTTTGGAGTACATTTTCACTGTGGAAACTTTCAAATCAGGCGTGAGTGGCCGGCCACACCCCCTTTTGAAGAAAAAATTCTGTTCTAAACTAGAACTTTCTACCTGACCTAGACTGCAGAAAAAAAATGTGGAGAATTGCGATTTCTAAAATAGTCCGTTCTCCACCAGTTGCTCCTAAAAATCAGGCGCGAATCATGTGGAAACTTGGGCCCTATGGGAGTACCTTCACCACACAGACTGCAGGGGTTCAAGAAGGCGGCTCACCACCACCTTTTGAAGGCAATTAGGGATGGGCAATAAATGTTGGCTTTGCCAGCGACACCTACAGCTCGAGAATAAATAATATAATATTTTTGAAAAAGTCAGTTCCAACCATGATCATGTACCAGGACAAAATAGCATGCCTTGTCTTCTAATCAGTTGTCCTATGAATGATGGGTAGAAATGAAAAGACATGAGGAGAAGGAAACTAATTGTTGATTTCTATTACAGATAAATTGTGAAATCTACCAAGCTTGCAATAGGAATGAAAACTTGTTCCTGGTAGTAATATTGGATCAGAAGGTCATGGGTTCAAGCCCGTCCAGAAACTTGAGCCCATAGTCTAGAATAACACTGAGTGCAGTACTGAGGGAGTGCTGCATTGTTACATGTGTCATTTTTCCAATGAGACATTAAGCCGAGCCACAGTTGCCTGCTCAGGTGAACTTAAAAGATTCCGTGGTCCTGCACACAGTGGTTTTCTCCGGGTGCCCTAGCCAACATTTATCCCTCGACCAACATCACTATAACAGATTATCTGCTTATTTATCTTATTGTTGTTCGCGAGGTCTTGCTGTGTGCAAATTAGCTGCTGCATTTGCCTGACATTTCAATCTTTCAGTGATTATAAAATTCTCGAGAATATTTTAAGTTTACATTAACTCCCACAATGATAAATGCAAGAAAAGAACCATTGCATTTATAAAAATGTTCTCAAAAAGCTTGCGACCATTTATTGTTTTCTTTTTAGTGAGCTAGAGAGAAGGATTTCGACTGTAAGTGTATATGGGCATTATATTACTGTTGGTTATTCACTTGCTTATTTGTTGTAAATATATTTAATAATTTAAATTTAAAACAGGGTCTTAACTTGTGATACTGTTGTGAAGATGGCTATCAAAGATGGCCTGTTACAATTTGCGGTAATTCAAGTAGCTGAGAGCAGTTGACATAAAGTTTGTTCTGTTCATTACCAAAAGCTTACCTAGACATCAAGGCTACCGAAGATACTCTCAAAGGCATGTGAGCTAGAAATTCAGTTCTGTAGTGCCTGATTATTCGATGCCACGCTTGTCATTTTGGGACGAGAATGACATCCGTGCCGTACGTGCATACTTCTGGTGTGTGCCACGCCTAATGCCATCTTGGTGAGGGCAGAAGGGCGGACGTTAGGAATGTGCACCAGAACTATGTTGTGCAGGCAGATCATGACGTTGATTTGACACCAGCCGTGCTGGAGCTAACAGCCTGTCTTAAGCAGCAGCAGCAGCAAGAACCCCCCACTAGCAATACTTAAAGGGATTAGCAAACACTCACAGGTTAGTTGCTGATTACATAAGAACATAAGAGTTAGGAGCAGGAGTAGGCCATTCGGCCCCACAAGCTTGTTTCACCATTCAATGAGATTGTAGTGTATGGAGAAAGAGTCAGACTGAACACTGTGAGCTCAAAGTAAAGTGTGACCTTAGTCTTTTATTGCAGGTCTCCAGAGTGCCTCTCCAACCTGTGAAACACTCTTAAATACCTGTGCTCCCAAGGGATTATGAGATCCCTTGGGGCTCCAGGGAATGAGTCCTCTGGTGGCTGTACAGAGTATATACAAGTCCAGATACATAATAACATTCCCCCCCAAAGTCAATAGTGCAACTATTAACAATGTGAGTCGATCTGGGACCCTTCTTGCCCTGGTTGATCGTCTCGGTGTGAAAGCTGGTGCTGTTGAGCCATTTATTGGGCCCTCACAGGGCTGTTGTGCAGCTGGCCTTGCTGGGCTGCCTGGTGTGTTGGGCCTGCAGGGCTGCTGTGGATGATGGGTTCTGCTTCGTGGTCAACCGTGGTGCCGGTTGCCACTGGTGTGTATGTTGGGGGATCAAAAAAGGTAGGGTCCAAGGTGGGTTGCTCAGGGTAGTCCGTGAATCTGAGTTTGATTTGGTCCAAGTGTTTCCTGTGAATGAGTCCATTTGGAAGTTTGACCCGAAACACCCTGCTCCCCTCTTTGGCCACGACAGTGCCGGGTAGCCACTTGGGACCTTGTCCACAATTTAATACAAATACAGGATCATTGACTTCAATCTCGCGTGACACATTTGCGCTATCATAGTATGCACTTTGTTGAAGCCGCCTGCTCTCTTGCTGTTCATGTAGATCAGGGTGAACTAACGAGAGCCTTGTCTTAAGTGCTCTTTTCATGAGCAGTTCAGCAGGTGGGATCCCAGTGAGTGAGTGGGGTCTTGTGCGGTAGCTAAGCAGGACTCGGGATAGGCGAGTCTGCAGTGAACCTTCAGTTACCCTCTTCAAGCCTTGCTTGATGGTTTGCACTGCTCTCTCTGCCTGACCATTGGACGCTGGTTTACACGGGGCTGATGTGACATGTTTGATCCTGTTACGGGTCATAAATTCTTTGAACTCAGCACTGGTAAAACATGGGCCGTTGTCACTCACCAGGACATCGGGTAAGCCATGTGTGGCAAACATGGCCCGCAGGCTTTCAGTGGTGGCAGCGGACGTGCTAGCCGACATTATCTCACGTTCAATTCACTTGGAGTACGCGTCGACAACCACAAGGAATATTTTACCCAAGAACGAGCCTGCACAGTCGACGTATACCCTTGACCATGGTTTGGAGGGCCAAGACCATAAACTTAGCGGCGCCTCCCTGGGTACATTGGTTAACTGCGAGCATGTATTACATTTGTGAACGCAGGACTCTAAGTCTGCATCGATGCTGGGCCACCACACGTGGGATCTGGTTATCACTTTCATCATTACGATGTCTGGGTGGGTACTGTGGAGGTCATTGATGAAGGTGCCTCTGCCCTTCTTGGGGACCACTGCTCGATTGCCCCACAGAAGGCATTCTGCCTGTATAGATATTTCATCTTTGCACTGCTGGAACGGCTTTATCTCTTGCTACATTTCCACTGGGACACTGGACCAGCTCTCGTGAAGCACACAGCTTTTGACTAGAGATAGGTCCTGGCTTGTGCCGGTTTTGATCTGCCGGGCAGTGACGGGTGATTGCTCACTCTCAAATGCTTCCATAACTATGGCTAGATCTGTGGGCTGCGCTATTTCCACCCCCAATGACAGCCTACTGAGAGCATCGGCGCAGTTTTCTGTTCCTGGCCTGTGGCGGATGGCGTAGTTGTATGCAAACAACGTGAGCGGCCATCTCTGGATACGGGCTGATGCGTTGGTATTTATCTCTTTGCTCTCGCAAAACAGAGATATAAGTGGCTTATGGTCAGTTTCCAATTCGAATTTTAGCCCAAACAGGTATTGATGCATTTTCTTTACCCCATAGACACACTCTAATGCTTCTTTTTCAATCATGCTGCAGGCTCACTCGGCCTTAGACAGACTCCTGGATGCATAAGCAACCAGTTGCAGTTTCCCTAAATCATTAGCTTGTTGCAATACACATCCGACGCCATATGACAACGCATCACATGCTAGTACCAAACGCTTACATGGATCATACAACACAAGCAATTTGTTTGAGCATAACAATTTTCTCGCTTTTATAAAGGCATTTTTTTGGCTTTTGCCCCAAACCCATTCGCCCCCTTTTCGTAGTAAGACATGCAGTGGTTCTAGCAGGGTGCTGAGACCCAGTAAGAAGTTACCAAAGTAGTTCAAGAGTCCCAGGAACGACCGCAGCTCCGTCACGTTCTGTAGCCTCGGTGCATTCTCGATTGCCTCCGTCTTTGCGTTGGTGGGCCTGATGCCATCTGCCGCAATCCTCCTTCCCAAGAACTCCACTTCAGGTGCCAGGAAACTGCACTTCGAGCGTTTTAACCTGAGCCCCACGTGGTTGAGCCGACTAAGAACCTGCTCCAGGTTCTGCAGATGCTCGACTGTGTTCCGACCTGTGACCAAGATGTCGTCCTGGAAGACCACGGTGTACGGGACCGACTTCAGTAAACTTTCCATGTTTCTCTGGAATATCTCCGCCGCTGATCGAATTCCAAAGGGGCATCTGTTATAGGCAAAAAGACCTTTGTGCGTGTTGATGCAGGTGAGGGCCTTCGATGATTCCTCCAGTTCCTGCGTCATGTAGGCTGGGGTCACATCTAGCTTTGCGAACGTCTTTTCTCCCGCCAGCGTTGCAAAGAGGTCGTCGGCTTTTGGAAGTGGGTATTGGTCCTGCAGGGGGAAACGACTGATAGTTACTTTGTAATTGCCACAAATTCTGACGGTGCCATCTCCCTTGAGGACTGGGGCAATAGGACTGGCCCACTCGCTGAACTCGATCGGTGAGATGATGCCCTCTCTTTGTAGCCGGTCGAGCTCGATCTCTACCCTTTCTCTCATCATGTACGGTACTGCTCTCACCTTGTGATGGATGGGTCGCGCCCCGGAATTAGGTGGATCTGCACTTTTGCTCCTTGGAATTTCCCGATGCCTGGTTCAAACAGCGAAGGAAATTTGTTTAAGACCTGGGCACACGAGGTGTCGTCAGCGGGCGATAGCGCTCGGACGTTGTCCCAGTTCCAGCGTATCTTTCCCAGCCAGCTCCTGCCGGGCAGCTTGGGACCATCGCCCGGTACCACCCAGAGTGGTAGCTTGTGCACCGCCCCATCATAGGAGACCTTTACAGTAGCACTGCCGATTACAGGAATCAGTTCTTTCGTGTAAGTTTTTTGTTTCATGCGAATAGGAGTTAAGACTGGTCTTGAGGCCTTGTTGCACCACAACCTTTCGAAAGTCTTTTTGCCCATGATGGACTGGCTCGCGCCCGTGTCCAGCACCATTGACACCGGGAGTCCATTTAGTTCAACATTCAACATTATTGGGGGACAATTTGTGGTGAATGTGTGCACTCCATGTACCTCTGCCTCCTCTGTCAGAGGTTCTGTTTCGTCGTGATCCTCCGTGGATCTGTCCTCCTCTGCAATGTGTTGGGTTGCAGGTTTAACAGGTGTAGCAGCTCGCCTGCACACTCGTTGGAGGTGTCCCATTGTTCCACAGCCCTTGCAAATGTTTCCTTTGAATCGGCATGAATGGAAACGATGATCACCCCCGCAGCGCCAATAAGGTGTTTATGGCCTTGCATTCATCACCCTTGATGGTGGACCCTGAGACATCTGCGGACGTGTAGGTGCAGGTATGTATGACCTGCCTTGTACGTTACGATTCGAAAACAACATCACTTTGTTCACAGTACTTGTAGCAGCACTTGTGTGCTGAGAGCTTTGCTTGGTATTGTCACTGGTGGCAATGAATGCCTGGGCTATCACTATGGCCTTACTCAAGGTTGGGGTCTCTACAGTCAAAAGCTTGTGAAGTATAGTTTTGTGGCCAATGCCAAGTACGAAAAAGTCTCTGAGCATGTGCTCCAAATGTCCTTCAAATTCGCAAAGTCCTGCAAGGCGTCTTAGCTCGGCGACATAACTCGCCACTTCCTAGCCTTCAGACCTTTTGTAGGTGTAGAACCGGTACCTCGCCATCAGAACGCTTTCCTTCGGGTTCAAATGCTCTCGGACCAGTGTGCACAAATCATCATACGATTTCTCCGTGGGTTTCGCTGGAGTGAGCAGATTCTTCATGAGGCCATACGTTGGTGCCCCACAGACAGTGAGGAGGATCGCCCTTCGTTTGGCAGCGTTCTCTTCTCCATCTAGCTCATTGGCCACGAAGTATTGGTCGAGTCGCTCCACAAAAGTTTCCCAATCATCTCCCTCTGAGAATTTCTCCAGGATGCCCACTGTTCTCTGCATCTTTGAGTTCGCTATCTGTATCTCGTCGCCAGTTGTAGTGTATGGAGAAAGAGTCAGACTGAACACTGTGAGCTCAAAGTAAAGTGTGACCTTTGTCTTTTATTGCAGGTCTCCAGAGTGCCTCTCCAACCTGTGAAGCACTCTTAAATACCGGTGCTCCCAAGGGATTATGAGATCCCTTGGGACTTCGGGGATTGAGCCCTCTGGTGGCTGTACAGAGTATCTACAAGTCCAGATACATAACAGAGATCATGGCTGATCTTCTACCTCAACACTTTTCTGCAATTAAAAAAGCATATACTCATATTCCTTGATTCCCTTAATATCCAAAAATCTATTGATCTCTACTCAAAGGCTGAGCCTCCACTGCGCTCTGGGGTAGAGATTTCCAGAGATTCACCACCCTCTGAGTGAAGAAGTTTCTCCTCATCTCAGTCCTAAATGACTGACCCCTTATTCTGAGACTGTGACCGCCTGGTTCTAGACTCCTCAGCCAGAAGAAACATTCTCTCTGCATCTATCCTGTCAAGCCCTGTAAGAATTTTGTATGCTTCCTTGAGATCAACTCTATAGAATATAGGCCTAGTCTACTCAATCTCTCTTCATAGGACAATCCCCCCCATCCTAGCAAGCAGGCTGATGAACCTTTGTTGCACTCCCTCAATGGCAAGTATATTCTTCCTTAGGTAAGGAGACCAAAACTGTACACAATACTCCAGGTGGGGTTGCTGGGACTATTACTGTTTACAGTGTAGAGAAATGATGCAGAGCTGAGGACAAGAAACAAAGCTCTCTAAGTTTGGGGATAATACCAAATTGGTGAGGAGGAGTTCAAACTGTAGGGAAGTGAAAAAACAAATACACTAAGTGGCATTTAATGTGAAAAATGTACGGTAATGAGACTAGGGAAGGAAATCAGTGGGATTATAAACTGAATGGTTCTAGGCTGCATGACAACACAATAGAGGGATCACAAACAGCACAATGTGCAGTAGCAGTAGGGAAAGTTAACCAGATCTTGGTACATGTTAGCCGGAAGTATACAGCACAAATCCCAGGAGGCCAAGAAGACAGGAGAGAGCAGGAACAGTTGTGACAAGAGGAAGGAGGAGGAGGGCACTGTGCAGGAGGCTATACCCACAGATGGTATTCAGGAAGTATATCTCCGATACGAATTTCACCGAGCAGCAGTATCTCAGGCAGTATTTCTGTTCACAAATGAGGCTGTCACCAGCTGCAGCCACAACACAAGCCTTGAACCAGGGCTTGGACAGCACTGCCTATGGCTGTCAAGTTCACCATAGACCATATAGCTATAGGCTACTTCCAGGCTGTAACAGGTGACATCAGCAGCATCTCCCAAGTTGCAATTCATCGTTGTATCATCTCCTTTGCCATGGACAGAGGGAAGCAGGACGAGAGAGCACTCAGCTTCACCTGTATGGCAAGCTTCACCAGGGTGCAAAGTGTCATAGACTGCACCACATTGCATTGCATGCTTCCCATCACCAACCTGGCATCTTTGTTGATAGAAAAGGATTCCATTCCCTCAGCATCCAGCTTGTTTGCAACCACAGACAGCGCATCATGCAGGTCCGTGCCCCGTTTCCTGGCAGCAGTCATGATGCATTCATCCTGCTCCGGTCATTTGTGCCGCCTTTATTCCAACTGGACCGTTAGGTCACAGGCTGACTCCTGGGTGACAAGAGATACCATGCCCCAACCCCCTAAATGGCTCATAGCTCCTGTCAGGAACCTGGGCACAGACGCAGAACTTGCCTACAACGAGGGCCATGCTGCTACCAGAAGCATCATTGAGCAGACAGTCGGCAATGCCTAACAACAACAATAACTTGTATTTATATAGCACCTTTAACATAGTGGAACGTCTCAAGGCGCTTCACAGGAGTACTATGAGATAAAACATTTGACACCGAGCCACAAAAGTAGCAATTAGCGCAGATGACCAAAAGCTTGGTCAAAGAGGTATGTTTTAAGGAATGTCTTGAAGGAGGATAGAGAGATAGAGAGGCAGAGAGGTTTAGGCAGGGAGTTCCAGAGCTTGGGGCTTAGGCAACAGAAGGCACGGCCACCAATGGTTGAGTGATTATAATCAGGGATGCTCAAGAGGGCAGAATTAGAGGAACACAGACATTTTGAGGGGTTGTGGGGCTGGAGGAGATTACAGAGATAGGGAGGGGTGAGGCCATGGAGAGATTTGAAAACAAGGATGAGAATTTTGAAATTGAGGTGTTTAACCGTAAGCCAATATAGGTCAGCGAGCACAGGGATAACGGGTGAGTGGGACTTGGTGTGAGTTAGGACACGGGCAGCCAAGTTTTGGATCACCTCTAGTTTACGTAGGGTACAATGTGGGAGGTCAGCCAGGAGTGCATTGTACAAGTCAAGTCTAGAGGTAACAAAGGCATGGATGAGGGTTTCAACAGCGGATGAGCTGAGGCAAGGGCTGAGACTGGCGATGTTACGCCAATGTTAGGCAGCCCTTGTGCTACCTAAGCCAGTAGGGAGGAGCTTTTCAGGACAGTCCTGAAAGTCTTTCTTTCAGTTGCTATTGAGCAAATAGCTAGACTATTACTAAAGATTGCACAGCATTGATAATAGGGTCCCAGTAGTAGTATGACCTGATGACCCCTAAAAATAATGGTAAGGCTATAAAATGGAGGGAGTAACCTTCTCTTACAGTCTCTGATATCCAGATATCAGATATCGGCCTGGATTTTATGGGGTCTATGACCACACACGCACAGCAAACGGGGTCATAAGTGCCACAGAAGGTCTGGGTTTCTGCACACACTGTTCGAAAACCCAGAACTTGCGATCTGGCGGAGAGTTGAACTACTTGCCCAACTACTGCCCAGCGAAGGCCCATGAAACTCTTATGCCTGGTAAAAGTAGGCATAGGGACTTCTTTTACCAGCGTAAAGGTTTAAATAAATATTAAAATTAAAAATGTTATATCATTTAAACATTCAAAAACCTTTAAAATTGGTTTAGGTTATTTTTGACCCCTTTAAAAATGTTTACATTTATTTTTCAAAAAATTAAATTTTTGTTTTAAATATTTAAATAAATTCTATTTAATTGATTTTAAACATGTGGTGATTTATTTTTATTTAGGTTGTGTGAAAATGTTTTTATGTCATTCCTATTATGCTTATGGGGATTCCGTACGGAAATGGAATCTCCATAAGCATAATGGGAATCCCACTTTTTGATTGGCTGACCCGGTCCATGTGATCCCAGGGACGATTGCGAACCGCATGCGCCGCTGGGATATGTGGGTCTTTACGCCTGCAGGCCCAGGACTGCAAGAGTCTGAAGATATGGAGGCACCAGGTAGATGTGTACTTTTCTTGTGGATCAGAGGCATTCGCTTGCGGGAAGGCTCCTACCGCAATTTCAGGTCCATAATCTTTTGCCAGAATTCCAGGAAATGCTGGATTCGAGCATCTATTCAAGAATCCAAGAGAAGGAGGTAATTGATTAAGTCATTGAGGGCTAGAACCCTGGTCCAAACCAAACTGGAACCACGTAGAAGAGGTGGGTCAAGAGTGAGTAAGGCATGCTAACTTAGGTGTTAGTCTTGTCTCAGTGGTAGCACTCTTGCCTCTGAGTCAGAGGGTTGCAGATTTAAGTCCTACTCCAGAGACGTAAGCACATAATCTAGGCTGACACTCCAGTGCAATATTAAAGGAATGCTGCATTGTGGGAGATGCTGTTTTTTGATGAAACTTTAAAAACCAAGGCCCTCTTAGGTGGATGTAAAAGATTCAGTTGCACGACTGGAAGAAGATCTGCAGAGTCCAGGCCAACCTTTATCCCTTGACCAACATCACTAAAACAGAATACCTCACTGCTGTTTGTAAGTCCTTGCTGCGTGCAAATTAGCTGCCACGTTTCTTAGATTCCAACAGTGACTACACTTTAGAAGTATTTTATTGCTTGTAAAGCATTTTAGGACGTCCTGAGGTTGTGAAAGCCATTATATAAGTGCAAGTTGATTCTTCTTTCTTTAGAGTCACTATGGTTCCATAACAGGAATGTAACTGTTAGGGGCTGCCAGAGAATATCTGAAAGGGGCTCTGCCACAATGCAGAGATTTTGCTGATTCTTATAAAAAGATTCCAACAAAATTTCCACTTGGCTTTCAAAAATTCCCGATATCATTCATTAGGAGGAGAGGCCAAATTCAGCTAGGACAGTCTGCTGAGTGATATACCAAAAACCACAAAGCTGGCCCTGTATCAATTGCATGAAGGGCTGCCTGCTGTTATATTGCAACAGTTTGAATCTGATCTGAGGCATGAGTAGTAATTGGTCTTGGCATTGACTGTTGTCTAAGGTATGACCTGAGATAGTGCTGCCCTCTGGTGTACAAATTGTGATGAAGCAAGAAAATCTGCATAGAGGAGAAGAAAGTTATAACAACAACAACTTGTATTTATATAGCGCCTTTAACATAGTAAAACATCCCAAGGTGCTTCACAAGAGCGTTATATGACAAAAAAATATATAAATTTGACACCAATCCACATGAGAAGAAATTACGGCAGACTTGGTCAAAGAGGTAGGTTTTAAGGAGCGTCTTAAAGGAGGAAAGAGAGGTAGAGAGGCGCAAAGGTTTAGGGAGGGAGTTCCAGAGCTTAGGGCCCTGGCAGCTGAAGGCACGCCCACCAATGGTTGAGCAGTTATAATCACGGATGTTCAAAAGGGTAGAATTTGAGGAGCGCAGACATCTCAGGGTGGGGGGAGGGGGAGGTTGTGAGGCTGGAGAAGATTACAGAGATATGGAGGAGTGAGATATGAAGGGGCGAGTCATGGAGAGATTTGTTATCAAGGATGAGAATTTTGAAATCGAGGCATTGTTTAATCATTCAGATTTTTTTATTATTTGTTCTTGGGTTGTGGGCAACACTGACAAGGCAGCATGCATTTTCCATTCTTAGTTCCCTTGAGAAAGTGTTCATAGTAGGCATTCTATTTTGCCTCTTAGCAAGTGCAGTTACTTGAAGAGGCCACTAAGGGTCAACCACAAAGTTTTGGACCAGAATGTTGGTCAGATGCATCTGAGCAAATCAATTTTATGACAAACTGGTAGCTTTCATGACTATTTCTTCTAGTGCAAGTTCACGACATACCATTTTATTAAATTTATTTTCACCGTTTGGCATGATGAGATTTAAGCTCACCTCTGCGTTGTTAGTCCATCCCTTCTGGGATGAGAGGGCTGTCCAATGAGGAAGGATTGAGGAGAATGGGCCTATATTCTCTGGCGTTTAGAACAATGAGAGGTAATCTCATTGAAACTTATAAAATTCTTAGAGGGCTTGATAGGGCAGATGTTGAGTGGTCGTGTCCCCTGGCTAGAGAGTCTAGAACTAGGAATCATCGGGGGAGAAATTCACTATCTCTCCGTTTGGGGCATTAATTGCCGGGCTGAATGATCGTGGGCAGGAACCTGCGGAAAAAACGGCAACAAGAAAGGTAAGTTTCCTTTTTATTTATTTCGCCTTTAATCATCGCCATCGTAGCGGCCGGCCACCCAATCCACGAGTGCCGCAGCCGTTGGTGCCGTCACCCAGTGCTGCTGCAGGGGGTTGAAGTCAATTTCGGGTCCGGGGTGCTACAGAGGTGATGAGCAGAGCATTGACATCACGATCTCCGGGCGCAGACGATCGGGGCGCAACGCCGTAACGCCGCCGCGAAACTCCCGTCCAATATGACGGAAGACGATGTCAGGGCCGTGCCCGGTCACAAAGGCATTTGTGCCCCGTTAGCACCCCCGGGGGCGCTGACAGGAGGCGCAAAGGCACCCTATTTCTCCCCCATAGTCTCAAGATAAGGGGTCGGTCATTTAGGACTGAGATGAGGGGAAATTTATTCAGTGGGTTGTGAATCTTTGGAATTCTCTACCCCAGAGGGCTGTGGATGCTCAGTCATTTTCTATATGCAAGACTGAGATCGATAGATTCTTGGGCACTATGGGAATCAAGGGACTTGGGGGTAGGGCGGGAAAGTGGAGTTGATGTAAAGGTTCAGCCATGATCTATTGAATGGTAGAGCAGGCTTAATGGGCCATTTGAGCCGTATGGCCTACTGCTGCTCCTATTTTTTATCTTCTTATGTATCATATCCACTGCAGTTCTGTTTCTTTGTTACCACTAAGCCAAGGTATCAGGTCTGGCTTTGTGTGCTCTGTCTCCACTCCAGAGACTTGAGTGCCTAATCTAGGATAATACTTCAGTTGAGTACTGAGGGAATGCTGTATTGTCAGAGGTGCCGTCTTTAGGACGTTAAACTGAGGTCACTTTTGCCCACAAGCCGATGTAAAAGATCCCATGGCACTACTCGCAGAAGACCAGGAGAGTTCTCACAGTGTCCTAACCAACATTTAGCCTTCAACCAAAACAAATGATCTGGTGATGTATCTCACTGCTGTTTGTGGGACATGTTCTCTACATTCGTTGGTGTGTAGCACTTACGGCCCTCACCTCGTAAGGGTCGGTCTGTGCAGCAGAGCTAGTCTCCAGTTAGTCTTGGGTAACCTTTGCCACTGGACCAAGACCTATCTCTTTCAAGCACGTTAAACAAATTCAAGCACAGGCATCTTCCACCCTTCACGATGTAGTTTGGGATCTGGAATATTAGGTCCTTCATTGAAACACCTGTGAACTCATCCCTTTTTGGCATGGAAGCAAGTCATCCTCACTTCGAGGGACTGCCTATGATGATGATGAGCACTTACGGGCATTCTGAAGATGTAATAGTCTTTATAAATGCAAGTTCTTTCTTATTTTGAATTTATTCTCAGGTTATGGGCATTGCTTGCAAGGCCAGCATTTGGCTGTTTTGTCTGCCACTTAACTCTTGAAGGAGGCGAAAGTTATCTGAGAGACCCTACTGGATTGTATTAAACTACTATCCATGTTAATAGTATTACTATGTTAAAAAGTACATTTTTTAATTCATTCTTGTGATGTGGGCATCGCTTGCAGGACCAGCTTTTATTGTCCATCCCTAGTTGCCCTTGAGAAGGTGGTGGTGTGCCGTCATCTTGAACCGCTGCAGTCTGTGAAGTGAAGATACTCCCACAGTGCTGCTGTGGAGGGAGTTCCTAGATTTTCATATAATCATAGAAATTTACAGCATGGAAGGAGGCCATTTCGGCCCATTGTGTCCGCGCCGGCCGAACAAGAGCTATCCAGCTAATCCCATTTTCCAGCTCTTGGTCCGTAGCCCTGTAGGTTACAGCACTTTAACTGCACATCCAAGTATCTTTTAAATGTGATAAGAGTTTCTGCCTCTACCACACTTCCAGGCAAAGTTCCAGACCCCCACCACCCTCTGAGTGAAGAAATTTCCCCTCATATCTCCTCTAAACCTCCCTCCAATTACTTTAAATCTATGATCCCTGGTTGTTGACCCCTCTGCTAAGAGAAATAAGTCCTTCCTATCCACTCTATCCAGGCCCCTCATAATTTTATTCACCTCAATCAGGTCTCCCATTAGCCTCCTCTGTTCCAAAGAAAACAGACCCAGCATCTTCAATCTTTCTTCATTGCCAAAATTTTCCATTCCAGGCAACATTCTTATAAATCTCCTCTGCACCCTTTCCAGTGCAATCACATCTTTCCTGTAATGTGGTGACCAGAACTGCACGCAGTACTCCAGCTGCGGCCTAACCAGTGTTTTATACAGTTCAAGCATAACCTCCTTGCTCTTGTATTCCATTCCTCGACTAATAAAGGCAAGTATTCCATATGCCTTCTTAACCACCTTATCTACCTAGCCCTGCTACCTTCAGGGATCTGTGGACCTGCACCCCAAGATCCCTTTGTTCCTCTACACTTTTCAGTATTGTACCATCACCATATTACAGGAACGATGTGATTGCACTGGAAAGGGTGCAGAGGAGATTTACTATTTTGACCCAGTGATGATGAAAGAACAGCGATATATGTCCAAGTCAGGATGGTGTATGACTTGGAGGGGAGATGGAGATGATTGTGTTACTATGTACTTGCTGTCCTTGTCCTTCTAAATGGTGGAAGTCGTGGGTTTGGGAGATGCTGCCAAAGAAGCCTTGGTGAGTGCCATAGTGCATCCTGTAGATAGTACACACTGCAGCCACGGTATGCCAGTGGTAGAGGGGGCAGATGTTTAAGCTGGTGGATGAAGTGCCGATCAAATGGATTACTTTGTCCTGGATGGTGTTGAGCTTCTTGAGTGTTGTTGCAACTATACCTATCCAGGCAAGTGGAGAACATTCCATTGCACTCTTGACTTGCTCCTTGTAAGTGGTGAAGAAGCTTTCAAGAGTCAGGAGGTGAGCCATTTGCTGCAGAATACTCAGCTCCTGCCCTGCTATAGTAGCCACGGCATTTATGTGGTTGGTCCAATTGAGTTTCTGGTCAATGGTGACTTTTCTTTAACCAGCTGTTTGAGGTAACTTCAGTGGTGTCAGTGAGGGATGCAATATTGGAGCTGGGGGAACATGAACTAACACTCAATCACAATATTTTATAGAGGGATAGAATATCATATTTTTCATGCTGAGGGACAATTCCCTGCAGTGTGTTTAGAATGCACGATGTATAGTTCATTCACAATTCAGTTTCCATCTGTAATTCACTCGCACCATATCATACAACCACTTATAATGCTTTCTGGCATCAACTTGCATTATTTAACATTTATCCATTCTATCTGTTAGGAATATGTCCAATTGCTGAGCCTTTCTAAATGCCTTTAGATAAAGTATATCCTTGACACAATTAGGGACCTTCCCAAGCAACTAGGGAATCTTACAGACCTTCTCATAATCCTTTTTTCCAGGTCTTTGATGAATATGAAAATCATTTCTATTTGGAACTATTTTATAAACAGTATTTCTGCAAGCTTTTCTGCACAAGGCAAAAGCAAATATTCTGTCAGAGTCCAAACAATTATGCTGTCATTATCTCTCACATATAACATCCTCAAACTGATCAAGAATCTTTGCAAATGTCAACTAAGGAATCTAGCTTCATGGTATTTCTCTCTTAAGCTTCTTTCTTTTTTAAAGTGGACTATAATTATTTATGCAAAGTTTTTCTACTTTGTTTTCTCCTCTGTATCATTTCAAAGATACTTATTGGATCTAAACTGCCTTTGACAACTTTCCTGAAGTAGATGATGGCCCCTTTGTTGCTCACCAAGACTAACAGGCTGTTTATATAGCAAGCTTCAACATGCCTTTGATTGATTTTGCTGAAGATAATAATACAGGCACATTTGCAGCATCTGAGACTTCCATCACTTAGATGTTGTAGTACAGAATAATGGTTATGGTACTGGACTAACAACCCTGGACAGAACAAGAGAGGTTCTGAGTTTAAATCTCATTACGAAATTGAATCCAATAAACCTGGTAATTTGTGGGCTGTCACTATGAAAGTTGGTTTTACTTTTCACTAACAATGCAGTTGTCGTACAAGTTTAGCCTGAATTCAATGTCTTGGTGTTTCACTATAACCTTCAATCACAGCCACACGCCTGTCCATTTCCATTTGACACAAATAATGGATTGATTTATTTTAGTAGTGTTGTGTATAGAAGAACTCCATGAGGCTGAGTACTGTGAGCTAAACTTAGTGTGACCTTAGTCTTCTTTATTACAACTCCAGAGTGCCTAATCAACATGGAAGCCAACCTTTTATACTGGCCCTGCACGTGTGTGCAGGTGACCATTCGGACTCCAACAGTCACGCCCTCTGGTGGCAAGTATTACCTAGTTACATACATAACATTATTCCCCCCAAAGTCTTCGGTACAAGTTATTTACAAGTTGAGGCGATCTGGAATCCTTCGCTCCCTGGTTGATCGTCTAAGTTCAAACCCTGGCATGTGTGAGTTGGCTGGACCATTGCTGCACTGCACCGCGGCTGGTCTGGCCGGACTGTCCAGAATGGCGGGTTCATCCTCGTGATTGACAGTGAGGTCGATTGCTGGTTGGGTGTGTGTTGGTGGATCATTGATGGTGATGTCCTCTTCAAGTTATTCCTCGTTGTCAGTAAATCGCGATTTGGTCTGATCTAAATGCTTTCTGCACGTTTGGCCATTTAACAGTTTGATTATAAACACCCTATTCCCTTCTTTGGCCAAAACAATGCCAGCAACCCACTTGGGACCATGACCGTAATTCAAGACAAACACAGGGTCGTTAACATCAATGTCACGTGAAACAGCCGCGCGATCGTTGTACATGTTCTGCCGGTGTCGCCAGGTTTCCACGTCATCATTAAGATCCGGGTGGACCAGGGAGAGCCTAGTTTTGACGACTCTCTTCATTAACAATTCTGCCGGGGGAACCCCGGTGAGCGAGTGGGGTCACGTCCGGTAACTGAGCAGAATGCGAGACAAGCGGGTCTGCAGGGAACCATCCATCACGCGTTTCAAACTCTGCTTGATTGTTTGGACTGCCCGCTCTGCTTCACCGTTAGACGCAGGCTTAAACGGAGCAGACCTGACATGCTTGATGCCATTGCGGGTCATAAACTCGTTGAATTCCGAGCTGGTGAAACACGGTCCATTGTCGCTGACAAGGACATCGGGCAAGCCATGGGTGGCGAACATGGTCCGGAGGCATTCAATGGTGGCTGTGGACATGCTGGATGACATGATTACACATTCAATCCATTTGGAGTATGCGTATCCTGGACCACAGTTTGGAGGGACATGACCACAGACTCAGTGGAGCCTCCCTTGGTACATTAGCTCAGTTGTGAGCAAGTGTTGCACTCATCATCATAGGCAGTCCCTCGGAAACGAGGAAGACTTGCTTCCACTCCTAAAGTGAGTTCTTTGGTGGCTGAACAGTCCAACACGAGAGCCTCAGAACCTGTCACAGGTGGGACAGATATTCGTCGGAGGAAGTGGGGGGTAGCACTGATTTACCACACACTCTTTCCGCTGCCTGCACCTGACCTCTTCACGCTCGTAGCGTTGAGACTCGAAGAGCTCAATGCCCTTCCGGATGCATTCTCTCCACCTCGGGCGGTCTTCGGTCAGGGTCTCCCAGGTGTCAGTGGTGATGTCGCACTTTACCAGGGAGGCTTGCCTTGAGGGTGTCCTTGTAATGTTTTCGCTGCCCACCTTTGGCTCGTTTGCCATGAAGGAGCTCTGCGTAGAGCAATTGCTTGGGGAGTCTCGTGTCTGGCATGTGAACTAAGTGGCCTGTCCAGCGAAGCTGATCGAGTGTGGTTAATGCTTCAATGCTGGGGATGTTAGCCTGGGCAAGGAAACTGATGTTGTCACGTCTGTCCTCCCAGGGGATTTGCAGGATCTTGTGGAGACATCGTTGGTGATATATCTCCAGCGACTTGATGTGTCTTCTGTACATCGTCCATGCCTCTGATCCATACAGGAGGGCCAGCATTATTACAGCCCTGTAGACCATGGGCTTGGTGGTAGGTTTGAGGGCCTGGTCTTCAAACACTCTTTTCCTCAGGCGGCCGAAGGTGCACTGGAGGCAATGTTGAATCTCCGCATCAATGTCTGCCTTTGTTGACAGGAGGCTCCCGAGATATGGAAATAATACCACCCGCCCATTTTTTTTGTCGTAAAGAGCACATTTGCTGAAACTAGTGGCCATGAGATCGCCCAGCATCACTTTCATCACCTCGCACACATATCGCCCACAATATCGCTCGCCCAAAAAACTGCCCAGAAAAAGTGGAACTAACCGGAACTAATCACAGCATTATGGGCGCTATGTTCTACATCACATGTCGCATCCTTTAAAAGGCTGCTGTGCTTCAACCTCAAGAGTGTTCGGATGTACTCTGGAGGTCATTGGAGTTGATGTACAAATATCTGTACAAACATCTTGACCATACTGTGACCGATTGGAATTTAATAGGTGTCTTTGTCGGGACATTCTTTGTTTGTGACCAATCGGTGGAAAACAGAGAGCTATTGCAATGGGGCCTGTCCTTTCTCACCCTCTCTTGATGACCAATTACATGCTGCAGACTCGAGACTGCAGCTGCAGACTGCAGTCAGAATCAGGTGACTTTATAATGGTGAACAAAGAAATGGCAGACCAATTGAAATTGATGGGAAGCAGAGAGTCGGGATAAATGGGTTCTTTTCAGAATGGCAGGCATTGACTAGTGGGGTGCCGCAGGGCTCAGTGCTGGGAGCCCAGCTATTTACAATATACATCAATGATTTAGATAAAGGAATTGAGTGTAATATCTCCTAGTTTGCAGATGACACTAAACTGGGTGGTGGTGTAAGCTGTGAGGAGGACGCTAAGAGGCTGCAGGGTGATTTGGACAGGTTACATGAGTGGGAAAATGCATGGCAGATGCAGTATAATGTGGATAAATGTGAGGTTATCCACTTTGGTGGCAAAAACAGGAAGGCAGAATATTATCTGAATGGCGACAGATTAGGAAAAGGGGAAGTGCAACGAGACCTGGGTGTCATGGTACATCAGTCATTGAAAGTTGGCATGCAGATACAGCAGGCGGTGAAGAAGGCAAATGGCATGTTGGCCTTCATAGCTAGGATTTGAGTATAGGAGCAGGGAGGTCACACTGCAGTTGTACAGGGCCTTGGTGAGGCCTCACCTGGAATATTGTGTTCAGTTTAGGTCTCCTAATCTGAGGAAGGACATTCTTGCTATTGAGGGAGTGCAGCGAAGGTTCACCAGACTGATTCCTGGGATGGCAGGACTGACATATGAGGAGAGGCTGGATTGACTGGGCCTGTATTCACCGGAGTTTAGAAGAATGAGAGGGGATCTCATCGAAACATATAAAATTCTGATGGGACTGGACAGGTTAGATGTTGTAAGAATGTTCCCGATGTTGGGGAAGTCCAGAACCAGGGGTCACAGTCTAAAGATAAGGGGTAAGCCATTTAGGACCGAGATGAGGAGAAACTTCTTCACTCAGAGAGTTGTTCTGTGGAATTCTCTACCGCAGAGAGTTGTTGATGCCAGTTCGTTAGATATATTCAAGAGGGAGTTAGATATGGCCCTAATGGCTAAAGGGATCAAGGAATATGGAGAGAACGTGGGAAAGGGGTCAGCCATGATCTTATTGAATGGTGGTGCAGGCTCGAATGGCCGACTCCTGCACCTATTTTCTATGTTTCTATGGTCCACGTTGTCGAGGGCCGTGCCGTGAATCTTGATGACTGGTGGGCAGTGCTGTGCGGCGAGGACAGGCTGGTGGAAGACCTTTGTCTTACAGATGTTAAGCCTAAGGCCCATGCTTTCATATGCCTCGGTGAATACATCGACTATATCCTGCAGTTCAGCCTCAGAATGTGCACAGACGCAGGCGTTGTCCGCGTACTGCAGTTCAACGACAGAGGTTTGGGTGGTCTTGGACCTGGAGACGGCGTAGGTTAAACAGCTTCCAGCTGTTTCTGTAGTTTAGTTCCACTCCAGCGGGGAGCTTGTTGTCAATGAGGTGGAGCATGACAGCGAGGAAGATTGAGAAGAGGGTTGAAGCGATGACGCAGCCCTGTTTGACCCTGGTCCAGACATGGAATGCGTCTGTAATGGATTCGCTGGTAAGGATCATGGCCTGCATGTCGTCGTGGAGCAGGCGAAGGATGTTGACAAACTTTTGGGGGCACCCAAAATGGAGGAAGACGTTCCATAAGCCTTCACGGTCGACAGTAAGATCGAAGATGGCCATGTATAAGGGCTGGCGTTGCTCCCTGCATTTTTCCTGCAGTTGTTGTGCTGCAAAGATCATGTCCGTTGTTCCCCGTAGGGGCCGAAATCCGCACTGTGACTCCGGGAGGAGCTCCTCGGCCACAGTGAGAAGACGGTTGAGGAGAACTCTAGCGACAACCTTCCCAGTGGTTGATACCAGGAAGATTCCCCTGTAGTTGCCGCAGTCGGATTTGTTCCCCTTTTAAAAATGGACACGATCACTGCATCTCTGAGATCTCCCGGCATGCTCTCCTCCCTCCAGATGAGAGAGATGAGGTCTTGTATCCACGCCAACGGCGCCTCTCCACCATATTTTAGCGCCTCAGCAGGAATTCCATCTGCACCCGTAGCCTTGTTGTTCTTGAACTGTTTTATGGCTTTGCCTAACTCGTGCAGCGTTGGGGTTTCACTGAGTTGGTGGCGGGTTGCATGCTGCGGGATGGAGTTGAGAACCCTCGAGTCAAAGGCAGAGTCTCGATTGAGGAGATCTTCAAAGTGCTCCTTCCAGCGGGCCCTGACAGCCTCGGTGTCCTTGATGAGTGTTTCCCCATTCTTTGCCAGGAGTGGCGTGGGGTTTTGGGAGTTTGGATTGTAGGTGGCCTTGACTGCAGTGAAGAATCTTCATATGTCGTGGCTGTCGGCTAGTTGTTGTATCACCTGCGCTTTCTCCATCCACCACCTGTTCTTTAGGTCCCGGGTTTTTTGTTTAACCTCAGCCTTGAGCAGTCTGTAATGTTGCTTTGTAGCTCCTGAGTTTGGTTGTTGCTTGAGGCTCAAAAATGCTCTGCGCTTACGATCTATTAGCTCTTGGATCTCCTGATCGTTTTCATCAAACCAGTCCTGATGTTTTCTGGTTGAGTAACCAAGTGTCTTTTCACAGGCACTGGTTATGGAGGCCTGGAGGGCAGACCAAGCGCTGTGGACATTCAGCATCTCAGGGTCATCAAGGCCGCCAGATTGGCTGTGAGGCGCTGGCTGTATAGGGCTCTCTTAGCTGGGTTTTTAAATGCCCTGGCATTAATTTTTTTGCAGCACTGCTTCTGCTGTTCCTGTTTGGGGCTATGTTAATATTGATGATGAATCGGATTAGGCGATGGTCCGTCCAGCAGTCGTCAGCTTCTGTCATGGCGCGGGTGATGCGCACACCCTTGCGATCCTTGGCTTGAATGATGACATAGTCCAGCAGGTGCCAGTGTTTGGAGCAAGGGTGTTGCCACGAGGCCTTTTATTTGTCCCTCTGGCGGAACAGGGTGTTGGTGATGAGGAGTTTGTGTTCTAGACATTTTGTCAGGAGTAGGGTGCCGTTGGAGTTGGATTTCCCTACCCCCTCTCTGTAAATCACGCCTCTCCAGAGGGCTGTGTCTTTGCCGACCCTGGCATTAACATCTCCTAAGAGGATCAATTTGTCGTCCTTTGGTACGCAGGACAGGGATGTCTCGAGGTTGGAATGAAAAGCCTCTTTAGCCTCATCCATTGCATCGAGTGTTGGGGCATACGCACTGATGACTGTGGCGCATTGGTTCTGGGATAGGGTAAGGCAAGGGGTCATGAGGTGTTCGTTAATCCCGCAGAGGGAGTCTTTGAGGCGGCCGACCAGTTCATTTTTGACGGCAAAGCCGACTCCGTGAAGGTGGCGTTCTTCCTCTGGTTTTCCTTTCCAGAAAAAGGTATAACCTCCACCATGTTCCTTGAGCTGGCCTTCCCATGCCCGCTGGGTCTTGCTTAGGGCGGCGATGTCGATGTCAAAGCGTCTAAGTTCCCGGGCAACTATGGCGGTGCGGCGTTCCGGCCTGTTGCTATTGGAGTTGGCCGTTAGGGTCCTGACGTTCCAGGTCCCGAACTTCATATTAAATGAGTGGAAGATGCCTGTGCGTGAGTTCTTTTAACGTGGGGTGCTCGTTGCACACCAACCACCACACGGGCTTAGATGAGTAAGGTCTTGGTCTAGTGGCAAGGGGTTCCAAGACGACTGGAGACCAGACACTGCTATATGAGCCTAGTTGCCTATGGCGAGATGTTGGCCGCAAGCTCGGCGCTGAGTGGTAGGTGGCCTGCTGCTTGGTTGGGGGCAGGCATTGAGGGGGTCTGTGGTCCCCAGGAGTTCAGTGTGGAAGGTCAGGGTGGTCACAGCCATGGTACTCACCTCGTGCTGGGGGAGAAGAGGCCAGGTCATCAGTGGGAAAGGAGAGGTCCAATGATCGCTGAAGGGGAAGAAAGCCCGATCACCGTTCATGAGTTGAGGTCCAGCCGTCGTTGATGGAGGAGGAGAGGCCTGCCATCGTCGCTGGAGGGGTCCGATCACCACTGGAGGGGCCCTGTCACCGCTGGAGGGGCCCAGTCACCGCTGGAGGGGTCCGATCACCGCTGGAGGGGGTCCAATCACCACTGGAGGGGGCCCTGTCACCACTGGAGGGGCCCTGTCACCGCTGGAGGGGTCCGATCACCGCTGGAGGAGGTCCGATCACCGTTCGAGGGGCCCTGTCGCCGCTGGAGGGTTCCGGTCACCGCTGGAGGAGGTCCGATCACCGCTGGAGGAGGTCCGATCACCGCTGGAGGAGGTCCGATCACCGCTGGAGGAGGTCCGATCACCGCTGGAGGGGTCCGATCACCGCTGGAGGAGGTCCGATCACCGCTGGAGGAGGTCCGATCACCGCTGGAGGAGGTCCGATCACCGCTGGAGGAGGTCCGATCACCGCTGGAGGGTGCCCTGTCGCCGCTGGAGGAGGTCCGATCACCGCTGGAGGAGGTCCGATCACCGCTGGAGGAGGTCCGATCACCGCTGGAGGGGGTCCGATCACCGCTGGAGGGGTCCGATCACCGCTGGAGGAGGTCCGATCACCGCTGGAGGAGGTCCGATCACCGCTGGAGGAGGTCCGATCACCGCTGGAGGGTGCCCTGTCGCCGCTGGAGGAGGTCCGATCACCGCTGGAGGAGGTCCGATCACCGTTGGAGGAGGTCCGATCACCGCTGGAGGGGGTCCGATCACTGCTGGAGGGGTCCGATCACCGCTGGAGGAGGTCCGATCACCGCTGGAGGAGGTCCGATCACCGCTGGAGGGGTCCGATCACCGCTGGAGGGGTCCGATCACCGCTGGAGGGGTCCGATCACCGCTGGAGGGGTCCGATCACCGCTGGAGGAGGTCCGATCACCGCTGGAGGAGGTCCGATCACCGCTGGAGGAGGTCCGATCACCGCTGGAGGGGTCCGATCACCGCTGGAGGGGTCCGATCACCGCTGGAGGAGGTCCGATCACCGCTGGAGGAGGTCCGATCACTGCTGGAGGAGGTCCGATCACTGCTGGAGGGGTCCGATCTCCACTGGAGGAGGTCTGATCACTGCTGGAGGGGTCCGATCACCGCTGGAGGGGTCCGATCACCGCTGGAGGAGGTCCGATCACCGCTGGAGGGTGCCCTGTCGCCGCTGGAGGAGGTCCGATCACCGCTGGAGGAGGTCCGAACACCGCTGGAGGAGGTCCGATCACCGCTGGAGGGGGTCCGATCACTGCAGGAGGGGTCCGATCACCGCTGGAGGAGGTCCGATCACCGCTGGAGGAGGTCCGATCACCGCTGGAGGGGTCCGATCACCGCTGGAGGAGGTCCGATCACCGCTGGAGGAGGTCCGATCACCGCTGGAGGAGGTCCGATCACCGCTGGAGGGTGCCCTGTCGCCGCTGGAGGAGGTCCGATCACCGCTGGAGGAGGTCCGATCACCGTTGGAGGAGGTCCGATCACCGCTGGAGGGGGTCCGATCACTGCTGGAGGGGTCCGATCACCGCTGGAGGAGGTCCGATCACCGCTGGAGGGGTCCGATCACCGCTGGAGGGGTCCGATCACCGCTGGAGGGGTCCGATCACCGCTGGAGGAGGTCCGATCACCGCTGGAGGAGGTCCGATCACCGCTGGAGGAGGTCCGATCACCGCTGGAGGGGTCCGATCACCGCTGGAGGGGTCCGATCACCGCTGGAGGAGGTCCGATCACCGCTGGAGGAGGTCCGATCACTGCTGGAGGAGGTCCGATCACTGCTGGAGGGGTCCGATCTCCACTGGAGGAGGTCTGATCACTGCTGGAGGGGTCCGATCACCGCTGGAGGGGTCCGATCACCGCTGGAGGAGGTCCGATCACTGCTGGAGGAGGTCCGATCACCGCTGGAGGAGGTCCGATCACCGCTGGAGGGGTCCTGTCGCCGCTGGAGGAGGTCCGATCACCGCTGGAGGAGGTCCGATCACCGCTGGAGGGTGCCCTGTCGCCGCTGGAGGAGGTCCGATCACCGCTGGAGGAGGTCCGATCACCGCTGGAGGGGGTCCGATCACTGCTGGAGGGGTCCGATCACCGCTGGAGGGGTCCGATCACCGCTGGAGGAGGTCCGATCACTGCTGGAGGAGGTCCCATCACTGCTGGAGGAGGTCCGATCACCGCTGGAGGAGGTCCGATCACCGCTGGAGGGGTCCGATCACCGCTGGAGGAGGTCCGATCACCGCTGGAGGGGTCCGATCACCGCTGGAGGGGTCCGATCACCGCTGGAGGGGTCCGATCACCGCTGGAGGAGGTCCGATCACCGCTGGAGGAGGTCCGATCACCGCTGGAGGAGGTCCGATCACCGCTGGAGGAGTCCGATCACCGCTGGAGGAGGTCCGATCACCGCTGGAGGAGGTCCGATCACCGCTGGAGGAGGTCCGATCACTGCTGGAGGGGTCCGATCACCGCTGGAGGGGTCCGATCACCGCTGGAGGGGTCTGGCCCACTGGAGGAGGTCCGATCGCCGCTGGAGGGGTTCGATCGCCGCTGGAGGGGTCCGATTGCCGCTGGAGGGGTTCGATCGCCGCTGGAGGCTCACCTGGCTCACCGGGTGTCGTTGAGGATCGGGGATCGGGTGGGACAGCTGAGTCGACGCCGAAGGAACAGATCGCCAGAGAAGGTTGCCAAAGGAGGGTAGAGGTCCAGGTCCAGCAGGAGGCTTGGTCGTCATTAATGGTCCGGTCGTCGTCGTCGCTGTCATCGAAGAGTGGTGTACGATTCAGGAGGAAGATTCGCGCCCGAGGTAGGCCTGAATTTATGGATTATAGGAATAACGGTTTAAGGTAAAATTTAAGAAAATGTACCCCCTATTAGGGTCTATTAAGGTTAGGGATAGTTTAGACAGTGGGAGGGGAGGAGGTTGAGAGTGAAAGTTGCCGGATGGCTCAAGATTCTAAGGTTAAGTTTGTTTTCTCAGTTGAACTCCTCAGGGAGCTACCACCCCGGCGGCCATCTTGACAGCTCCTGTGTTGCACTGGTGTGCGCATGACTCCAAGTCCGAGTCAATGCTGGGCCACCAAACATGCGACCTGGCAAATGCCTTCATCATGACAATGCCTGGGTGGGTACTGCGTAAGTCGCGTATAAACGTTTCCCTGCTTTTTTTTGGCAAAACCACGCAATTACCTCATAAGAGACAATCCGATTCGATGGACATTTCATCTTTGCATCGATCAAACGGCTTAATTTCATCTTGCATTTCCCCGGAAACCGCCAACCAGTTCCCATTCAGGACTTAACTCTTTACTAATGATAGCACAGGATCCTGGCTGGTCCAGGTCCTGATCTGGCGAGCTGTGACGGGTGACCCCTCGCTCTCAAAAGTATCCATGACCAGTAGCAAGTCTGCAGGCTGCGCCATTTCAACCCCAGTGGTGGGTAATGGTAGCCAGCTGAGAGCCTCGGCACAGTTTTCAGTGCCTGGTCTGTGGCGGATAACATAGTCATAAGCAGATAATGTTAGTGCCCATCTTTGGATGCGGGACGAAGCATTAGTATTTATACCTTTGATCTCTGAAAACAGCGAAATGAGCATCTTGTGGTCAGTTTCAAGCTCAAACCGAAGTCCAAATAGCTATTGGTGCATTTTCTTAACCCCATATACACATGCTAACCCCTCTTTCTCGACCATACTATAGGCTCTCTCAGCATTAGACAGACTTCGAGATGATTGGAGGTTGCCCGATACATTGGCTTGCTGTAACAACAGCCGACCCCGTACGATGAGGCGTCACAAGCGAGCACTAAATGTTTACATGGATCATAGTGTACAAGTAACTCATTTGAACATAGCAGGTTCCTGGCCTTCTCAAAGGCTGTGTTTTGAGATTTGCCCCAAACCCAGTTGTCACCCTTACATAGCAACACATGCAAAAGCTCTAACAATGTGCCCAACCCGGGTAGAAAGTTACCAAAATAGTTGAGGAATCCCAGGAACGAACGCAGCTCCATCACATTCTGTGGTCTAGGTGCATTCTTGATGGTCTCTGTCTTTGAGTCCGTGGGCCTGATGCCATCTGCTGCAATCTTTCTCCCCAAAAATTCGACTTCTGGCGCCAGGAAAACACACTTGGAGCATTTCAGCCTGAGTCCCATTCTGTCTAGGTGACTTAGAACCTCTTCCAGGCCATGTAGATGTTCGATGGTGTCACGACCAGTGATCAGGATGTTGTCTTGAAACACAACGGTGCGCGGAACAGAATTCAGCAAACTCTCCATGTTTCTCTGGAAAATGGCTGCAGCCGAGCGATATAAACAGCCCTTTGTGTGTGTTGATGCACATCAGTCTTTTCGAAGATTCAGCCAGCTCCTGTGTCATGCAGGCGGAGGTTAGGTCTAACTTGGTGAACGACTTCTCACCCCCCCACTAACGTTGTGAACAGGTTATCTGCCTTGGACAGCAGGTATTGCTCCAATAGTGAGACTCAGTTAATCGTTATCTTGTAGTCTCCGCAGATTCTGACCGTACCATCGCTTTTCAACACCGGAACAACTGGACTGGTCCACTCGTTGAACTCGACTGCCAATATGATTCCATCACGTTGGAGTCTGTCCAGTTCAATCTCGACTTTCTCCCTCATCATGTACGGAACCGCCCGAGCTTTGTGATGGATGGGCCGTGCATCGGGGCCTAGATGGAACTGTAACTTGGCGCCTGTGAAGTTGCCGATGCCTGGTTCGAATAGCGAGGGAAACTTGCTCAGCACTTGAGCACACAAGGCTTCATCCACTGAAGATAGTTCTTTGATGTCATTCCAATTCCATTTAATCTTTTCTAACCAGCTTCTGCTGAACATTGCCTGGAACAATCCACAATGGTAGGTCATGCACAGCTCCATCATACGATACCTTCACTGCCGCACTACTAATGACTGGCATGAGCTCTTTGGTGTAGGTACACAGCTTTGCATTAATTAGGCTCAGTTTGGGCCTTTGTGCTTTATTGCCCCACAGTTTCTCGAAAGCCTTCTGGCTCACTATTGACTGACTCGCACCCGTGTCCAACTCCATGGATACTGGAACTCCGTTTAATTTGACTTTCAGCATTTTGGAGGGCTTTTGGTGGTGAAGGTATGTACCCCATACACTTCTTCCTCGGTTGAATTGCCTGTGCTGAGTGATCCATGCCGGATCGATCATCCTCTGCCATGTGGTGTGTCGCAGCACGTTTGCACATTCCCTGGAGGTGCCCCATCGTTGCGCAGCCTTTGCACATGTAGTGCTTTAATCGACATTGATGGGCCCGATGATTACCCCCGCAGCGGCAACACGGTGCTAATGGATTCACATTCACCTCCGATGGCGGACTCTGAGTTATCACAGGTCTTGCAGCCGCAGACGTATAGGCTCTGCCATATGCAGTTCGACCTGCTAGCGACATCATTTTATGCACAGTGCTTGCCGGTGAGCTGCGATGTTGAGAAGATATCTGTTTGGTGTTATCATCCATGGCCATGCATGCCTGGGTGATCGCGATGGCCCTGCTCAAGTCTAGGGTTTCGGCAGCCAGCAGCTTTCGAAGAATGACCTCGTGGCTGATGCCCAGCTCAAAAAAGTCCCGCAGCATTTGCCCCAACGTAGCTCCAAAATCGCAAGGTCCCGCGAGGCGTCTCAGGTCGGTGACATAATCCACCACATCCTGGCCTCCGGAGCGATGGTGCATGTAAAATGATATCTGGCCATGAGGATACTCTCCTTCAGCTTGAGGTGGTCCCGAACCAGCGTGCACAACTCTGTATATTCCATCGCCGTTGGTTTTGTCGGTGTGAGCAGATTCTTGATGAGGCCGAATATTTTAGGCCCACAGACAGTGAGGAGAACTGCCCTGCGCTTAGCCGCGTTAGTTTCTCCTTCCAGCTCGTTGGCCACGACGTACTGGTCGAGACACTCAACGAAGGCTTCCCAATCATCGCCCTCTACGAATCTTGCTAATATTTCAACGGCAGCCATGGTTGCGTGAAGGTTCGTATTCTGTTACTCGCCGCCAATTGTTGTGTATAGAAGAACTCCACGAGGCTGAGTACTGTGAGCTAAACTTAGTCTTCTTTATTACAACTCTAGAGTGCCTAAACAACATGGCAGCCAGCCTTTTATACTGGCCCTGCACATGTGTGCAGGTGACCATTAGGACTCCAACAGTCGCGCCCTCTGGTGGCAAGTATTACATAGTTACATACATAACAGGTAGGACTCTGTTTCACTGGAAAATATGGGGCAAGGGAAGCAATTTAATGGAACTAGCTCTTTCAGATATCCAGCACTGGCAGGATAGGCCGAACCAACCCAGCGGTCATTTTGGATGAATTAGTTCTAATTCTAATTGAGAAGAAATGAGACAATGAATACATACAAATCAGGCATTAGATAGGTGTGAACAGAGCACTGTAAGAAATTTCAAATGGTTGCAACTTATCTGTTTATCGTGTGACGACGCGTCTTAATATAGGTATAGCGTACACAATGTTCGAGTACAGGAAAATAAACAAATATTACCCCGTTCTTTCCTCGGGTAGAGGAAAGAATATGAGGTTACTCAGAGGAAGTAACCTTTACAGAAATTCAAGAGTTAAAGACACATGTCTTATAGAGAGCCTAGTCACATACACATGGGTGGGTTGTTCAAAACTGTTGGTTCCTATCTGTTCCCAAGACACTGGAATGTGGAAGGCCTCTCTTATCTTGTCTTTAGCAAGGTCTGGACTTTCTCACTGTCCCTTTTCTCATCTTTGAAAGTAGTTTGTTAGCTATAATTTTACCATTTCTGTCTTTTTAGCTGTTTATGTGTTAATGTTTAATCTAATTTCTGTAAGTGTGAGCTGGTTATATATATTAGAATATATAACACACAACTGAGTGGCTTATATGATTTATATGTTAAAAACACATACACTAAACTTAGGTTTTATAAACTAGAAAAAATACAGTCAGGTCCTTGAGGACGAAGGAACTAATTCCTGACCCCTCACCTTCTAATCAAAGCAGCCAACTCCAAGTTTTGAACTTTTAATGACAATTTCGTAATTAAACTTTTGAACCAACATTTTTTATTCCAATCATAATTGTGAAGACAATTCCTTGAGCCACAACAAACTTGTGGATATTATTCTAGTCCATGGGCGCTGTCCTATTTTGTAAACAGTTTCCCACCATTTTTTAGCTCCTTTTGGATCTTATGTTCTATAACAGCATTAGCTTGCAGGCAATGAAGTGATGAGTGCGACCATGCCAGTATGGACTTAAGACTGAATGACAATGGTGGAATAGGGTGGCCAATGGGTAAAAGGCCTTCCAATACCTTCTCCTGTAGTATGAGATCAACACGAATCTCGGTCAAATTGTGAGGTTGCATTGGCATGACAGTATGCTTCCCAATCTGAGTAATTTCTTTGGGAGTAAGGAAGGGGGAATGTTTGATAGGTTAGATGGTAGTACCATGCCTGAATGTGTTGTCACTAGTGGTTATATTGTAACAACCTCAGTTTTGATAGGCCACATGGGTATCCTGGTAATGATAACTCTTATGGTGATTCTGCAGGTTGACTTATTTCTCTGGAGTATGTCACACTGACAGATCCAGATTCCTGCTTCCAGTCTGTAACAAGGCAAGTCCACCCCATTCCATTGTCCTCATGTCCCTTTATCAGGGTGTTTGGGGAAGGTGGTGAGTTCTTTAAAGGTACTCCCCATAAGTGTATCTGCTGACTGTACACTAAATACTTCCCTAGTCCTGTCCTGTATTTGAGGCAACATTATCAACAATGGAAGAACCATTTCCCCCGTTGTGGTATTACATGCATGCATGAAATCTGGAACTTGCAATCTGTCTTGACAGACCCCGAGGGACTGAAATTCCCTTGATAACGCCACCCGTTCATTCCAGCGATGGGCAGCAAACGGGCAGCAAAGGTCTACCATCGGCAGTAAGCGCTGTCCACGCCTTCGTCGAAATTGAGTTGGTCTTTGGTGCAGGCACCAAGAGGTAACGCTGCGCCCTCTAACGTCACCCACGTGGTGACGTCATCCTACGTGCAATGCCCCCTTGCCGCCACTGTAGCGATATTGCATTTCTATGGTGGCCTTACCGGCAGGCATTCGTACAACCTACAAAAAGTGGTGTGAATATAGCGGATCTCAGGCGGAATCGCCCAGAGATCAAGGTAAGTTTTTTTCTTTATTTATTTGAACATTTATTTACTCGTGGTACCAGTGGGCATGTGTGTGTGTGGGTTGGAGAAGTTTTAGGTTTTTTTTCCCGTTTTTCCAGCTTGCATGCCGGCAGCTTTTCATTGCGAAATTGAGTCGGTCTCCTGAGCTCCTGCCCCATTGGCACCCGAGGATGAGTGTGCAATGCCACTTTTAGCGCAGCTCTCTTATCCTTGGGCGTAAAAACTGAATTTGGCATTTTGAGGCTGCACCTAACACCTGCCGCTAAAATCAGCACTGAGGCGGTGACACCGCCTCAAAAACGGCCATAACCAATTTTGATCCCTGAGTGTCTGGTAAGAATGATCATTACCAATGGCCATGTGGCCTATCAAAACTGAGGTTGATACAATATAACCATTAGTGACAACATATTCAGGCAAGGTATGGCTTGACAGCTCATCAGAACCGCATGGAAACTCAGTATTGCTGGCGCAGAGTTGGGGTATTTGCCCAACAACTGCCCAGCAATTGCCCAAAAAACTCTTATGGCTGGTAAAATCAGGTATAGGGCCTGCTTACCACAGTATATGAGTATATATAAGCCTTGTATTAAACGTTTAGAAATAAAACAATTCTGCACATACACTTTAAATGAGTTTATGCAAATATTGACACGGATTTACGAAAGGATATACTTGCTTTGGAGGCAGTTCAGAGAAGGTTCATTAGGTTGATTCCGGCGATGAGGGTGTTGACTTTTGAGGAAAGGTTGAGTAGGTTGGGCCTCTACTCATTGGAATTCAGAAGAATGAGAGGTGATCTTATTGAAACGTATAAGATTATGAGGGGGCTTGACAAGGTGGATGCAGAGAGGATGTTTCCACTGATAGGGGAGACTAGAACTAGAGGGCACGATCTTAGAATAAGGGGCCGCCCATTTAAAACAGAGATGAGGAGACATTTCTTCTCTCAGAGGGTTGTAAATCTGTGGAATTCGCTGCCTCAGAGAGCAGTGGAAGCTGGGACATTGAATAAATTTAAGACAGAAATAGACAGTTTCTTAAACGATAAGGGGATAAGGGTTTAGGGAGAGTGGGGGGGAAATGGAGCTGAATCCATGATCAGATCAGCCATAATCTTATTGAATGGCGGAGCAGGCTCGAGGGGCCGTATGGCCTACTCCTGGTCCTATTTCTTATGTTCTTATTAAGATGTTTAAAATTATTTCTCAAAAAATTAAATTTTTATTGCAGGTGGTGCAATGAAGGAACTTATGAATAAAATTGCAATTAAGTATATTTATATTCATTAGAATTCTGTACATTATATAATTATTTGGGGATTCCATTACATATCATTCAGGGATTCCCTTCGTAAAAGATTGCAATGGAATCCTCCTTTGTGATTGGAGGACTGGGCCCATGTGATTCTAGGGACGCTTCCGAACTGCCTGCATCCCTGGGATCCGTGGGCCTTTACGCTGCCATATGCCTGGAGGCCTGAAACCCGAACTCTACACAGCCTGGGCGCCTGGGGGTAGGTTTGCAAAAGTGCTGCGGGTCGGAGGCGTACTCTGGGGGTACGCCTCTGACTGCAATTTGTAGCCCATAGTTTTTAAACCACATATGCCATTCCATATCTCCTAGCCTTATATAGGTCATGGTCTGTCTTGTACCATTCTCATAAATGTCAGTAAAGTGAACCATTTTGGTATCTTGTTATTCTCAATATTGTTTAACTCTTGCTGTATCTGATTTCCATAGATGCTGCATGTATTGGCTTTGGAAACATTCTGGTCCTTGTCGTCCTGATTAGTTCCATTAATTATGTAATTTACCCCTGCGATTATTTGCTCTATGTCTTTTGTTAGTTCAGCTATTGGCACTGTTCCCTGCTGGGTCTCATATATCAGATCTCAATCTCCCTTATTCATGCTTTTAAATTGCCCTTAAGTTGTTTGCACTTTGATTCATCATGTTCCCACATTGATTCAATATCTAACCCATTCCATGCTGAAGTGTCTACATTAACCCCAATAACCATCCATTCTGCTACCTCCCTTTTCAGTATTTTATGGCCTATCTTGTGAGGTTGTGGGGCCAAGCTTGGTCTAAATCCCAATCTTCATTGTGTTGGTGGAAGTCATGTACTATGTCCTGAAGCAATGCATTGCATAATTTAGTGTGAGCCGGTTGGCATAGCCCTGGTAGAAAGGTTATCTCTGAAAGTGATATCAATACCAGCACCAATTCATAAGGAATATCATTGTGAACCCTTTGGTGAGTCCAAATGGCTCTGTTTCTGGGCATTCCTCTTTAAGGCATTCCTCTTTCCATCGTCCGTTACCTTCAGTAATGAGTTGTATAGTGCATTCCTGACAGATCACTTTTGTTGAAGGTGACCTGACTGGTCTGTAACTGTAATTCCCCTCGTATCTTTCCCAGAAATAGGGAAATGAAAAGGTGGCTGTAGCTATTGTTGAATTGTTAGCCTGGGATCCTTTAATAACATAGGGTATGATAATTGGGGCCAGGGGAACATTTTTGAGGAAAGACAGAGCCTCATTAATTCGTGGAAAATCACTGGTATACTGATAGATCAGCCCAACTAGACGGAATCCTAACTTCTATCGTGACCTAATAAGATTCTTTACCCGAGACGTGCTGATGTTTTAGTATACAGGCCAGTTGTGTGGATCTATTACCACTGTCACAAGTAGTAGCCCTAAATGAACAATTCCAATGAAAGAAGAAATGAATTTATATAGCGCCTTTCACGATCACTGGACGTCTCAAAGCGCTTTACAGCCAATGAAGTACTTTTGGAGTGTCGTCACTACTGTAATGTGGGAAATGTGGCAGCCAATTTGTGCACAGCAATGTGATTATGACCAGATAATTTATTTTTGTTGTGTTGATTGAGGGATAAATATTGACCAGGACAGCAGGGATAACTCTTCTGCTCTTCTTCAAAATAGTGCCATGGGATCTTTTACGTCCACTTGAGAGAGCAGACGGGACCTCAGTTTAACGTCTCATCCGAAAGATGATACCTCCAACAGTGCAACACTCCCTCAACACTGCACTGGTGTCAGCCTAGATTTATGTGCTCAGGTCCCTTGAACCCACAACCTTCTGACTCCAAGGCGAGTGTGCTACACACTGAGCCACATACATCTTTCTTGGACCTGTACCCGATAGACTCCTGCTTCCTCTAGTTTAGCCTTGTTGATGGACAAACCCAAGTCTTGTGGGTTAAACTGAACTCAGCCTTGATACCATTTCCCTACCATGATTATTGGCCTCACATGATAATCAGCCCGTTTAGGAAAACATGACTGATTATCCCCCGAATATTAAAGTCACTATCAGTACAATCCATGTGGAAGAAGACTACCAATGCATCCATCAAGTCACTGTTCCTCTGTAACTCAGGGCAAGTGATGCTTTCCTTGTACCAGTGCACATATCTAACCCATGAGGAGGGAGCAAAGGTAGTTGGAATCACAATATCGTTCCATATCTTCATTGCCAATGCCCACTAAATAAAACAACATTGTCCTTTGATTCAACGAGATTAGAGTGATAGGTATTCATTCCCAACAAGTCTGATGATGGTTAACAGTCCGATCCACCATGCCATGTTCTAGACATCTCGTATCCCTTTTATTCAGCAACTACAATTCAAGCATTTCAACTGGATTACTTATCAATTGCATCTCTGATTCTTTGCCACAGTTTTCAATTGATTAATATGATGCCACCGAGTAATTTTAGCCTTCTTTTGCTTTGTGTACAGGATCAGATAAATGGTGGGACTCACCTTATCGATATTGGGAAAGGATCCCTTCCATTGAGGTCCAAACACAGGTGCCTTTTTGCCATAATCAGTACCATTACCGTATCTCCTACCTCATATTACAAGGCCTCACTTTCTGATCAAAGTACTTTTTGATCTGATTCTTGGTTCTCCCAAATTCCTGTGCCACGTATTGGTAGTGTCCCGCACATGATCAATCATCTGAGCCAACCAAGCACTTCCCACAATCCCCCATCATCGATGGGGTTTTCTATGGCAGCAACAGGGGTTTGCATAAGTTGACCTGTCATGGCTTGATAAGATGTCACTCCCATGCTGGAGTGTGGCATGGCTGTTAAACACATGGACAGCACAGTTGCCCACTGAGTTTGGATGATCTACACAAATTTTTAAAAACATTTGTAATGTTCTGTTTCCTCTTTCTACCACTTCTGATGACAGATGACAATGGGACATATGCAATTTACTGTGTGATTCCCATCATTTTTTGCAATTCTATGAAAACTTGTCCCGTGAAGTGTGTAGCTCCTGTCTACCCACCTGTCTGAACAATTCCCACCTGTGGATCATCTCATTAAGCAGCAAGCATGCTGCAGTAATAGTCCTGTTAGTTTTACATGGGATGGCCTCAATCCACTTGGTAAATGTGTCGATAATTTGGGGTCAACAGGCCGACCTGAGCAAAATTCAGGACTGAACAGCTCTCTGGAGCTGAGATTTCCACAGCTTTACGACTCTTTGAGAAAAGAAATTCCTCCTCATCTCAGTTCAAAATGAGCGACCCCTTATTCTTAAACTATGCCCCCTAGTTCTGGATTCCCCCACGAGTGGAAACCTCCTCTCTGCATCTATGTCTACCTGTAGACTGTAATGTGCTTTGGGACGTCCTGAGGTTGTGAAAGGCACTATATAAATGCATCTTTCTTTCTTTCTTTTGAAGGACAAAGGAAAATGCAGGACAGCGAGTGACAAAAGAGAAAGGTAATGCCCAGAAATAGTACCAGAGCTTTGTGAAGTGGTGTAAAAGGAAAGTAACCACATGTACCAATGGATAGTAGAAAGTAAAAATGGAGAGCTTATCCCCTAACAGATAAGCAGCGAGTCATAATCTAACAAATATCTAATTATGATTGAGTGTATGTAAGTTATCTGCATATTGTCTGAATGGTAATATCAAATTGAATCGTAGATCAATGCAGCACAGAAGGGGGTCCTTCAACCTCCCATCTTTGTGCCAGCTCTTTGAAAGAGCTATCTAATTACTCCCAGTCTCCTGCCCTTTCCCCTTAGCCATAAGATTTTTCCCTTCAAATATTTATCTAATTCCCTTTTGAAAGTTACTATTGAATCTGCTTCCACCACCCTTTCAGGCAGAGTACTATAGGCTTGCTGCGTAAAAAATAATGCCCTCATATCACCTCTAGTCCTTTTGCCAATGACCTTAAATCTGTATCCTCTGGTTACCGACTCTTTTGCCACTGGAAAAAGTTTCTCCTTATTTACTCAATCAAAACCCTTTATGATTTTAAACACCTCTATTAAATCTCCCCTTGACCTTCACTGCTCTAAGGAGAACAAGCCCAGCTTCTCTAGTCTTGCTGTGTAACTGAAGTCCCGCTTTGCTGGTACCATTCTCGTAAATCTCCTCTGCTTCCTCTCTAAGGCCTTCACATTCTTCCTATATGGTACGCAGAATTGGACACAATACTTCAGCTGGGGCTTAACCAGTGATTTTTAATTCCTGGGAGCCTCTGTTTATAAAGCCAAGGGGGCCGAAATTCAGGGTCTCAAAGAGACCTGCTAATGCCCATTTGCAGCGGCCATTCCTAAAAATCGAATGGCCGTCGCTTTGGGGTCAACAGGCCAACCCGAGCAAAATTCAAGTCAGGGATTTTTCGGCTTGGACTCCATCCCAAGTAGATGCACCGACAATTTAAATTGAAATAAATACTTACCCAGCAATTTTCAGCTCGATCCGTTGATCCCCCGCCGCGCGATGCTGCCGGTAGGTTTTTCTGTTGGTGCACCCTCTGAAGACTGTGTGTGGCCCGGCAGTGCAGCCACCCTTAAAGGGGAGGACCCACTGCCAGGGTCGCAATGCAAACATTTTTGCCAGCCGACTTGCCGGCAAAATACTGACCCCCGGGTTCGACTGGGCCGCCAACGGTCAGCTAGTACCCCCTCTTGGGTGCCAGGCCGCTGGCCCAGCCGAAACCCTCCCTGGTGGCCCAGTGGCAAAAGTTAAAAAATGCTAGGCCTCTCCACTTTAATGGAGGGAGAGAGCATGGTAACGTACACGTGCAGTGACATCACCACGTTGATTGACAGTGGCGGACGGCCCAACCGACCCATTTTCAGCCAGTCAGCCTGGCTTTGAGTCTAAGGCCCGCCCCATTCTAATCCATTTCCTGTAGGACTCTGAAAAAAATTCAAAGTCCTGAAAATGGATCCACTCACCGCACCAAGAGTTCCAGTGGTGAGTAACAGCTAAAAACTTACAGGTGTGCCAGCTTTCCGGTGCACCTGAATTTCGGCCCCAAAGTTTCTGTATGCTTCTTTAACAGCCTTTTCAACTTGTCGTGCCACCTTCAAAGATTTGTGTACAGGCACCCCAGGTCTCTCCCTGTGCACCCTTTAAAATAGTACCATTTAGTTTATATTGGCTCTCCTCATTCTTCTTACTGACATCTATCACTTACCACTTCTTTGCGTTAAATCGCATTTGCCATGTGTCTGCCCATTTCACCAGTCTGTGTTCTCCTGAAGTCTGTTACTCTCCTCCTCACTGTTTACTATATTTTTGAGTTTCGTGCAATCTACAAACTTTGAAATGATGCTCTGTTTACCCAAGTCCAGGTCATTATTATATATCAAAAAGAACAGTGGTTCCAATACCGAGCCCTGGGGGACACCACTGTATATTTCCCTCCAGTCTGAAAATCAACCATTCACCACTACTCTCTGCTTTCTGTCCCTTAGACAATGTTGTATCCATGCTGCCACTGCTCCTTTAATCCCATGGGATTCATCTTTGCAAACAAGTCTATTATGTGGTATTTTATCAAATGCCTTTTAAAAGTTCACTGCACCTTTCATCAACCCTCTCCGTTACGTCATCAAAGAATTCAATCAAGTTAGTCAAACATGATTTGCCTTTAATAAATCAGTGTTGCCTGTCATTTATTAACTAATATTTTTCCAAATGAAAATTAATTTTGTCTCGAATTATTAGGGGTAATTATAACCTCGTGTGGGTTTGGGTGCAGGTGAGTGGTGGGTGAAAACCATTGGGAAGTCAGCTCCAACCCATTGACCTCTGCATTTAATTCAAGCGCTTTAGGCTGCCTGTGCACAACCCCCTTGGTAGAGGAGGGTTGCTTGTTAACTTATGCTACTTGCTCAATTGGTGTGATATTTCAAATTTAACAACGCAGTCACAGGTTTCCCAGGCTTCCTGAAACTCACCAGTGAAAGCAAGGTGAGGAAACAGTGGCAATTTTGGGGGCTAATTCAAAATGCAATGGATACTCAGTAGTCTCAGCTGCATTCTTCCCTGCTAGCGGGAAAGGATGGCTCAGTAGCACTCTGCTTCTGAGTCAGGAGGTTGTGGTTTCCAGCCCCACTCCTGGAACTTGAGCATAAAATCTAAACTGGCACTCCCATGTAGTACTGAGGGATTGCTGCATTGTCGCAGGTGCTATCTTTTGGATGAGACGTTAAACCGTGGTGCCGTCTGCCCTCCTAGGTAGATGTAAAATATCCTGTGGCACTATTTCAAAGAAGAGCAGGGGAGTTTTCTTCAGTGTTCTGGTCAATATTTATCCTTCAACCAACATAATTAAAAAACAGATAATCTGGTCATTATCACATTGCTGTTTGTGGAAGCTTGCTATACGCAAATTGACTGATGCATTTGTACATTACAACAGTGACTACATTTCAAAAGTATTTAATTGGCTATCAAGTGCTTTGGGACGTCTTGAGGTCGTGAAAGGTGCTATATAAATGTAAGTCTTTATTTTTTGTTTACAGTACTTTTGCTGAGAGTTTACTTTCTACACTTTGGAGGTTTTCTGAATCACATCAGGATGCGTGGTGTTTTGGTAGCCTTGGTTGGACCTTGGACGAGGAGCAATTGACTAGCACCAGCAGCACCAGCCTGATTTTTGAAAAGCCTGTATCTGGCTGTCAGAGAATAAACCAGCAACAGAGACCTGCAGCTGGACAGCAGAGAGGGGAGCAGCAGAGGTGGGGGGCAGCTCACAGGAGGCACTGTAGGCCCTCATTTACTTAGACTCGACTGACATAAATGGTGATGACACGGATACTCGCTTTAGTGAACCAGAACAGTTCATTAAACACACACAGCATGCATTATACAAACTTGGGCAGTGATGAATTGGTTAGAACACAGGCTTTACTTCCCATAGAACCAAGGATGATGGAGCGCGCTGACGTGGGATGCTGAGATTACTCAGCTGGTCACCCTCTCTTCTGTCTTCCTCAAAGTCATCTCCGTGTCGTCAGGGGTCGCAGAGTTGCCTTTCTTACACCAGTGCGCAATCGTCACATTCCCTGATCCTAATCTCATTAATGGTTGTCTGGAGCTCAGCATGTTCAGCTGATGATTGAATTATCATGTTCCAATCTCATGATCTGATCTTAACTCCTCTGGCCTTTCTGATCATGTCCTTCAGACAGAAAGCATTGACAAGCAAACACGATTATAATTGTTGATTCAGTAAAGCCATTAACAAGACTGGCCTTGGTGATTGTGTCTTTGTGTCCCACAAAGAGAAAGCATTGACTAGTGAACACAATTATAATAGTTGATTCAGTAAAGCCATTAACAAGACTGACCTTTGTGATCATTGATTCAGTGAAACCATTAACCCTTTACAGAGTCCTCGCCTTGAGGGGGAAATATCCTTATTGATCACTCATCATTTAATCTAAGGGTAATGATTTAACAGATATTGAGGAGGAGGGGTTGTGGCTTTATAGTGGTCGCAATTACCATCTTGGCCTCTACTTTCTTGACCATAACTTTCAAGCAGCAAATAATGATTATCAATGACATTAGTACAAATACTTGTGAAACAACCAAAGTATGATAGAGAACACAGATCCAGGGAGGGACTTTCAATATTCAATTCTATATCCCACCAGTGTGTGTCATCCCCTAATCTTGGAATTTCTTTAAGTATTCCCTTATTCTCCTACTGTAGAGTATAATAATGACGTTGCAAGGCATTGACACGTGCCATCAATTCTTTCAGAGCCTCTGGTACCTCCGGGATGTCATAACTAAATTTTATGACATACTCATGTAATTCTTATTTCAATAATCCCTAACCTGTAGATAAACCTTCGCGAAAGTTCTTACATTAATGGGGGTTTTAATCTCAATTACAACTGTGGGGACAAAGCAATACGTCCCCGGGTAATAGCACACCTGACCCTTCCTGTGATGGTAATAGTCCTGCAAAGTGGTGAAGCAGTACTTTCCTTATCCTTTGTAGGCTCTCTTTGTCCTAACAGCCAAAGGGCCCTTCACCTCCATAGTACAATTCTCGCTATGTTGATTCCAGTCAAAACTGCATGTCATCGATGCATGATCGTATAGATCATATGGACATATAAATGCATCCTTGCTGTTTCTACATCCCTGCAGGTTTGGTTTCAAGCAGGTCAATTCTCCTAACTGTGTTACAGCCGAATAGGGTCCTCCCACCTTACTTTTAATTTCTGTCACTCTGATGGGTACCAGTACATTTAACTCTATATTGTTTCATTAAAAGTCAGTTTTGCTATGGAACATTTATATCAGTGTCTTGAACAAAAGCTGTATCACTCTCCTGAGCAAATTAACTATTTCCTCGCGTGCTGTTGTCAAATAACTCAGCATATCTGAGACCCATTCTTCAGTGAATCTTCATCTTACAGAGAAAGGATATACTTGCTTTGGAGGCAGTTCAGAGAAGGTTCACTAGGTTGATTCTGGAGATGAGGGGATTGACTTATGAAGATAGATTGAATAAGTTGGGCCTTTACTTACATAAGAACAAAAGAACATAAGAATTAGGAACAGGAGTAGGCCATCCAGCCCCTCGAGCCTGCTCCGCCATTCAACAAGATCATGGCTGATCTGGCCGTGGACTCAGCTCCATTTACCCGCCCGCTCCCCATAACCCTTAATTCCCTTATTGGTTAAAAATCTATCTATCTGTGATTTGAATACATTCAATGAGCTAGCCTCAGCGGCTTCCTTGGGCAGAGAATTCCACAGATTCACAACCCTCTGGGAGAAGAAATTCCTTCTCAACTCGGTTTTAAATTGGCTCCCCCATATTTTGAGGCTATGCCCCCTAGTTCTAGTCTCCCCGACCAGTGGAAACAACCTCTCTGCCTCTATCTTGTCTATCCCTTTCATGATTTTAAATGTTTCTATAAAATCACCCCTCATCCTTCTGAACTCCAACGAGTAAAGACCCAGTCTACTCAATCTATCATCATAAGGTAACCCCCTCATCTCCGGAATCAGCCTAGTGAATTGTCTGTGTACCCCCTCCAAAGCTAGTATATCCTTCCTTAAGTAAGGTGACCAAAACTGCACGCAGTAATCCAGGTGCAGCTCACCAGTACCCTCTACAGTTGCAGCAGGACCTCCCTGCTTTTGTACTCCGTCCCTCTCACAATGAAGGCCAACATTCTATTCGCCTTCCTGATTGGAGTTCAAAAGAATGAGAGGTGATCTTATCGAAACATATAAGATAATGAGGGGGCTCGAGAAGGTGGATGCAGAGAGGATATTTCCACTCATAGGGGAAACTAAAACTAGGGGACATAGTCTCAGAATAAGGGGCTGCCCATTTAAAATTGAGATGAGGAAGAATTTTTTCTCTCAGAGGGTTGTAAATCTGTGGAATTCTCTGCCCCAGAGGCTGGGTCATTGAATATATTTAAGGCAGAGATAGACAGATTTTTGAGCGATAAGGGAATAAAGAGTTATGGCGACCAGGCAGGGAAATGGAGCTGATTCCATGATCAGATCAGCCATGATCTTATTGAATGGCGGGGCAGGCTCGAGGGGCCAAATGGCCTACTCCTGCTCCTATTTCTTATGTTCTTATATTCATTCAGGAGCCCTGAAGAAACTTCCACTATCCAATACAATGTGAGCCATTAGCATATAATCTCTTAATAGATCTTCTTAAAATATTGTCATTCCAGAGAGCAATTCAGGCTGCAATATGAGGGATGTTAGTTACCCGTAACACAACAATCTTCACCCAAAAACTTCATTTTAAACACAGTTTTGTGGAGCGATTTGATGGAGTAGGCTTGACAAGGCAAAGTAAAGGGGTGAATTCACCTTTCATGGCCTGCTTTGGTTATTAACTCGCTTCCTGTACTGAATCAATGAGCTCCTGCTGCTCACCTCCTGGGCCACCTTCAGTCACACCTTTTTTGTGTCAGCAGCAAGTTTCCATTGTCTCCATCCTTACATCCCTCAGCAACCTGGGATACATCCGATGTCATATATGCAAACTCTTTGTATTCAGTATGTAACTATGTACGATGTACCACCTAAGAACTCATGCTAAGAGTGGAAGCAAGTCTTCCTCGATCCCGAGGGACTGCCTATGATGATGATGATGAAATGTACTGAAGTCACACAGCTCTTACTCACAGTACAAGGCCTCATGGAGTCATTTTGATGGTAATTGCAGACATAATAACTGGCAACGAGAATACGGACTTTCACGCGATTATGGCTACCTTTGGCACACTAAAAGACTTCGCAGAGGGTGATGATTGGGATGCCTTCATGGAAAGGCTTGAGCAATATTTCGTGGCAAACGACCTGTCAGGGGAGACGGACACATTGGCGGAAAAGTGCAAGGCTATACTACTGACCAGTTGTGGGCCCAAGGTCTACCGCCTCATCAGGGACTTGCTGGCACCCATGTAGGCCAAGGATAAGACATACAATGAGCTGACTGAACAAATTCATGATACCATACAAATGACTTCCCATCAGAATCGGAGCTCACTGGCAAGTACTGTATGTAAAATAACGCCGATCGCAGGCAGAACTGTTGAACTAATAAGAACTGCACAGAGCACAGCCTACATGTCTGCTGCTGCTTGGCCACCAAGGGGTGTAAATGGGAAATCATTAGCACAATGCTGGCATTGCGGGGGGTAATCATGAATCATGGGGCCTATCAATGTCGATTTAAAGACTATGCATGCAAAAGCTGTAGAACAAGGGGTCACCTCCAGCGAATGTGCAAACGTACTGCAACTCACCACGTGACAGTGGAGTCGGCAGAAGAGTCCCGATCCAGCGTGGATCACAAAGGACAAGCTAGAGAGACAAGTCAGCCCAAGGGAGCAGTGTGCGGGGTGCACACCCTCTCCACAAAAAGTCCTCCCATGGTGATAAAAGTCAAATTAAATGGCGTTCCTGTATCCATGGAGCTGGACACGGGGGCGAGTCAGTCAATTATGAGCCAGAAGGCATTTGAAAGGCTGTGGGGCAACAACAAAGCACAAAGACCCAAGCTGAGCCTGATTCAGATAAAGCTGCGCACTTACACCAAGGAACTGATATCAGTTATTGGAAGTGCGAACGTAAAAGTATCCTATGATGGAGAGGCACACGAGCTGCCACTGTGGATTGTACCAGGCGATGGGCAGTAGCTGGATGGGGAAGATACGGTGGAACTGAGAAGACGTCAAAGTATTATCATCAGTGGACAATGCTTCCTGTGCTCAAGTGCTGAGCAAGTTCCCATCTTTATTTTAACCAAGCATCACCAGCATCACAGGTGCCAAAATACAGATCCACTTGGTCCCGGAGGCACGGCCCATTCATCACAAGGTCCCCTACATGATGAGGGAGAAAGTGGAGATCAAATTGGACAGACTTCAACGCAAGGGAATCATATCGCCAGTCGAGTTCAACGAGTGGGCCAGCCTGATTGTTCCGGTACTAAAGAGCCATGGCACAGTCAGAATCTGGGGCGACTACAAAGTAACAATCAACCGAGTCTCGTTACAGGACCAGTACCCACTACCCAAAGCCGATGCCCTTTTCGCGACATTAGCAGGGGGAAAGGCGTTCACCAGGCTGCATCTACCCTCCACTTACATGACCCAGGAGCTGGTTGCGTTGTCAAAAAAATTAACATGCATTAACACGCACAAAGGAATGTTTGTGTACCACATGTACCTGTTCGGGATTCGCTCGGCTGCAGCCATATTCCAAAGAAACATGGAGAGCCTGTTGAAATCGGTTTCACGCACTGTCGTATTTCAGGACGACATCCTCATCAAGGCCATGACACCTCCGAACACCTGCACAACCTGAAAGAAGTTTTAAGTCGACTAAACAGAGTTGGACTCCAGTTGAAACGATCTAAATGTGTCTTCCTAGCACCAGAGGTAGAATTCCTGGGGAGGAAGATTGTGGTAGATGGCATCAGACCCACGGACTCGAAGATAGAGGCCATCAAGAATGCTCCCACACCACGAAATGTAACGGAACTGCGCTCATTCCTGGGACTCCTCAACTATTTCGGTAACTTTCTTCCAGGGTTGAGCACCTTGCTGGAACCTTTGCACAAGCTGTTACGCAAGGGAGATGACTGGGCTTGGGGTAAAAATCAAGAGGCCACCTTTGAGAAGGCCAGAAACCTGTTGCGTTCTAATAAGTTGCTGGTATTATATGACCCATGTAAACGTCTAGTTTTAGCATGTGATGCGTCGTCGAACGGTGTCGGGTGTGTTTCGCAGCAAGCCAATGCGGTGGGTGAGCTCCAACCGATTGCATATGCGTCCAGAAGCCTATCAAAGGCCAAAAGAGGCTACAGCATGGTCGAAAAGGAGGCTTTAGCCTGTGTTTATGGTGTAAAAAAGATGCACCAATATTTGTTTGGACTCAGGTTCGAGATAGAGACGGACCACAAGCCCCTAATCTCACTGTTTTCAGAAAGCAAAGGCATAAACACCAATGCTTCATCTCGAATCCAAAGATGGGCACTAACACTGTCTGCCTACGACTATGTGATCCGCCACAGGCCTGGCACTGAAAACTACGCCGATGCTCTTAGCTGACTACCGTTGCCCACCACCGGGGTGGAAATGGCACAGCCCGCAGACCTGCTACTTGCCATGGATACCTTTGATAGTGAAAGGTCACCCGTAACGGCCCGTCAAATTAAGACCTGGACCAGCCATGATCCTCTGCTATCACTTGTAAAAAGTTGCGTCCTCAATGGGAGCTGGTCAGTGGTCCCTAGAGACATGCAAGACGAGATCAAGCTGTTTCACCGTCATAAAGACGAAATGCCGATCCATTCAGATTGTCTCTTATGGGGCAACCACGTTATCTTGCCAAAGAAAGGCAGGGAAGCCTTCATACGTGACCTACACAGCACCCACACAGGCGTAGTCATGATGAAGACTATCGCCCACGTCTGGTGGCCAGGCATTGACTCGGACCTGAAGCAATGCTCCCAGAGAGGCTCCACTTAGTTTTTGGTCCTGGCCTTCAAAACCATGGTCCAGTATCCATGTGGATTATGCAGGCCCCTTTCTGGGAAAGATGTTCCTGGTTGTTGTGGATGCCTGCTCCAAATGGATTGAATGTGCTATAATGGCATCCAGCACGTCCGCAGCCACCATTGAAAGCCTCAGGGCCATGTTTGCCACCCATGGCTTACCTAACACTCTTGTCAGCGACAATGGTCCGTGCTTCACCAGCTCGGAATTCAATGAATTAATGACTCGTAGTGGCATCAAGCATGTCAGATCTTCCCCATTCAAGCCCGCATCCAATGGCCAAGCAGAGCAGGCAGTCCAAACCATAAAACAGAGCTTGAAACGTGTCACAGAAGGCTCCTTATAAACCCGCCTGTCCTGGGTACTGCTCAGCTACAGGACATGACCCCACTCACATACCGGGGATCCCCCTGCAGAATTACTAATGAAACGAGCACGCAAAACCAGGCTCTCCTTAGTACACCCTGACCTCAGTAATTAGGTGGAAACCAGGCGTTATCAGCAAAATACGTGCCATGTATCACGCAGCATCACTGTAAATGACCTGGTGTTTGTACTGAATTACGGTCAGGGTCCCAAATGGGTCGCCGGCACTGTATTAGCCAAAGAGGGGAACAGAGTGTTTGTTGTTAAACTGCTTAACGGTCAAATGTGCAGAAAACATTTGGACCAGACCAAATTATGATTCACAGATAACCAGGAACCACGAGAAGAGGACCGCATCTTCAGCAACCCACCGACACATGCCCAATCAACAACAGACCTCTCTGCCAACCACGAGGATGATCCCACCATCCCCAACAGTCCAGCCCAACCAGTCGCGCTGCAAGACAGCAGTGGCCCAACCAACTCACCCAGGCCAGAAGCAATACTCAGATGGTCAACCAGGGAGCGCAGGGCTCCAGTTCGCCTTAACCTGTAATCAACTCACATCAAAGACTTTGGGGGGAATGATGTCATGTATGCAAACTCTTTATACTCACTATGTAACTATGTACGATGTACCACCTGAGGGCGCTGCTGTTGGAGGCTCAGGGGTTTCCTGCCCTGGTGTGCAGGGGGATATAAAAGTCAGCCAGCCATGCTGCACCTCACTTTGCAGTTGTATTAAATGGACTGAAGTCACACAGCTCTTACTCACAGTACAAGGCCTCATGGAGTCATTTCGATGGTAATTGCAGACATAATACATCCCATATGGACCGGATAACTTTTCCACTTTGAGCACTGCCAGCCTCTTAAGTACATCCTCTCTACCTATTTTTAACCCATCCAATTTCTCTACTACCTCCTTCTTTACTGTGACATTGGCAGATGTATAGTACACATTTAGTACCTCAGCCATGCCCTCTGCCTCCACACGAAGATCTCCTTTTTGGTCCTTAATTGGCCCCACCCTTCCTTTGACTACCCTTTTACTATTTATATGTTTCTAAAAGATTTTTGGATTCCCTTTTATGTTACCCATTAATCTATTTTCATACACTTTCTTTGCTCCTCTTATTTCCTTTTTCAGTTCTCCTCTGAACTTTCTGTATTCAGCATGGCTTTCTACTGTATTATGAACATTACATTTATTAAAAGCCTCCTTTTTCTGCTCCATTTTAATCTCTATCTTTAGTCATTCAAGGAGCTCTATCTTCAGATGCGCTTCCTTTCTCCTTTGTGGGAATATGTCTGGTCTGTATCCGAATTATCTCCACTTTGAAGGCCTTCCATTGTTCATTTACTGTTTTGCCTGTCAATCTTTGATTCCAATCCACTTAGGCCAGATCCCTTTCCAACTCACTGAAATGAGCCCTCCTTTAGTTGAGTATTTTCACATTTGATTGTTCCTTTTCCAGATCTACTCTGAATTTGATGATATTATGATCACTGTTTCCCAAATGCTCCCCCACTGAAACATGCTCCACATGCTTCATTCCCCAGAACCAGGCCCAGCACTACTTCCTTCCTCATTGGGCTGGAAATGCACTGATCAAGAAAGTTCTCTTGTACACATTTCAGGAATTCCTCCCTCTCTTTGCCCTTTACACAGCCAAACTGCTCCCAGGTGGTGGGTCGGCCATTTACATATTATAATGAGGCTGGCATGCCTCAGATTTAATCAGCACTTCAAATTTAACTATGGCCGGTCAGGTTTCTTAGGCCTCGGAGAACCTGTCAGTTAAAAAAAGGTGAGGACTGCTGGATCCATAAAGTAAGTGCCTTTACACTTACCTCCCGATCAGAGACCCTGCCGCCCCCCCACCACCCCCATGAGGCCTCCAAATGCTTTCCTGGACTCCTTCATGCAGCCCCGCTGCTCCGCCTCCGTCCCGATGCTCTGGCCCCGATACTTCCCCCTCTCGATGCTCCAGCCCGCCCCCCCCCCCGCAACCACTGCCCCTGCCCCCACCTGATTCCTCCCTCCCTCCTCTCTGCAGCCTAGTGCCATAGGCCTACCCGATTGCAGCTGTTAAACTTGGTAGCGCCTTTGGGAAAACCGTTCTCCCGGGTTTCCTAACCATGCCCTGGCCCCCCTGCTCCCAACTCGCCTCACGATGAAAATTCCAGCCATTAACTTTGTTCCTCGCTCCACAAATGCTGCCTGACCTGCTAAGTATTTCCAGAATTTTCTATTTTTATTTTTGTTTCCCTTCATCCTGGTGTCCCTTCCCCTGCCAAATTAATTTAAGCCCTCCCCCACAGCACTAGTTAAGCTCCAGCAAGGACATCGGTCCCAGCCCAGCTGAGGTACAACCTGACTACCTTGTACAGGTCCCTCCTGCCCCAGAACTGGTCCCAATGCTGCAGGAATCTGAAACCCTCCCTCCTGCACCATTTCTCCAGTCACGCATTAACCTGCCTTATCTTACTGCTCCAATACTCACTAGCATGTGATATTGGGAGTAATCCACAGATTAGCACGTTTAAGGTCCTGCTCTTTAACTTCCTCCCTAGCTCCTGAAACCCTGACTGCAGGACCTCAATCCTTTTCCTTCCTTTGTCATTGGTTCCCACATGGACTATGCCTTCTGGCTGTTCCCTTTCCTCCCAGAGAATATTCTACACATGACATCCTTTGCCCAAGCACCAGAAAGACAACACACCATACGAGACTCACATCGGTGGTTGCAGAAACACTTGTCTATCCCCTTGCCTATTGAATCCTGTATGATCACTGCATTCCTACAATCTGCTGTGTAGAAACTATAAGACAAATTCATTGAACATGGTGCAGGTAAAAAAAATAATGGGCTAGAAAGTTGTCTCGGGCATGCCACAAAACGGGTGGTACCGGATTGGCCACCCCTGATACGCAATGCCTGATAGTTGCTTCCATTCAGTCGCTGGAGTATCAGGCGCTGCATACAACGGACGGCTGACCCAATACCACCCGTTTTGTGCCCCCGAGACGAATATCTAGCCCAATAGATTTATAGTAAGTACAAACTTTTACTAATCTCTTGAATAATCAAAAACAGAAGAAACATGTTTTCTGCCCTTACCATCAACATAAAACAGAACCTCAAAGCACAGTGTTTCTCTCCACAGATGCTGCCTGACCTGCTGAGTATTTCCTGCATTTTCTGTTTTTATTTCCAATTTTCAGCATCCGCAGTATTTTGCTTTTGCCTCAAAGCACAGTCACTTGCTTCTTACGGGGCTATTCACTATTATGGAGTCCTCTGACTAAGTTCCTACTTCATGGCTTCAGAGTGACTTGTGAGCTGAACAAAGTCAGACAAATATCAGCACAGATTCGGAATCAGAAGCTCATGGTCACAGGACTGTCCAGTAAAGGAATGACAAAGGATCACAGCAGTGCCCCTCTCACAGCCATGACTCATGTCTTCACCTCAGCTGTCAATCAAACTTGTTATTTTCAAAAGATTCCCAGGTTGTCAATCACATGCGAAGGATAGAAAGAAATTACATTTATATAGTGGCTTTCATATCCTCAGGATGTCTCAAAGTGCTATGTAGCCAATAAAATGCCTTTCAGGTGCAATGTATTGTTATGTACTTATGCAACACCGCCTCCAGTGTGCCAGTGCAGCCTTTGGCTGCCTGAGGAAAAGAGTGTTTGAAGACCAGGCCTGCAAAACTGCCACCAAGCTATTGGTCTACAGGGCTGTAGTAATACCTGCCCTCCTGTATGGCTCAGAGACATGGATCATGTACAGCAGACACCTCAAGTTGCTGGAGACATACCACCAACGATGTCTCCGCAAGATCCTACAAATCCCTGGGAGGCCAGGCGCACTGACATCAGCGTCCTCAACCAGGCTAACATCCCCAGCATTGAAGCACTGACCACACTCGATCAGCTCCGCTGGGCAGGCCACACAGTTCGCATGCCAGACACGAGACTCCCAAAGCAAGCGCTCTACTCGGCGCTCCTTCACTGCAAACAAGCCAAAGGTGGGCAGCGGAAACGCTACAAGGACACCCTCAAAGCCTCCTTGATAAAATGCGACATCCCCACTGACACCTGGGAATCCCTGGCCCAAGACCGCCCTAAGTGGAGGAAGTGCATCTGAGAGGACACCTCGGGTCTCAACGCCGAGAGCATGTAGAAATCAAGCGCAGGCAGCGGAAAGAGTGTGCGGCAAACCAGTCCCACCCCTTCCCTCAACGACTATCTGTCCCACCTGTGACAGAGACTGTGGCTCTCGTATTGGACTGTTCAGCCACCAAAGAACTCACGTCAGAAGTGGAAGCAAGTCTTCCTCGATTCCGAGGGACTGCCTATGTTGATGAGTTATGTAGTCAAACCCAGTGGCCAATATGTGCACAGCAAGTTCCCACAAACAAGATTGAGATCAAGACCAATATTCTGTAATAAAAACAGAAAATGCTGGAAACATTCAGCAGGTCTGTGGAGAGAGAAAGAGTTAATGTTTCTGTTAGAAGGCCTTTCATCAATTATTCTGTTGTAGGTGATGCAAGTGAGTGACTCACATATACACACACACATATATACACACACACACACACACATATATACACACACACACACACACACACACATACACACACACACACATACATACATACATACATACACATACACACACACACATACACATACACATACATACACACACACACACACACACATACACACACATACATACATACACATACACACACATACATACATACACATACACACACACACATACACATACACATACATACATACACACATACACATACACATACATACACACACACACACACACACACATACATACATACACATACACACACACATACACACACACACACATACATACATACATACATACATACACATACACACACACACATACACATACACATACATACACACACACACACACACATACACACACATACATACATACACACACACACATACACATACACATACATACATACACACATACATATACATACACAAACACACACACTCATATGTGTATGTGTTTTGTATTTTATATATATTAACTGAATGTCGCAAGTAATTTATTAGTGTTTAAAAATAATTTGGATGTTGGTACTTAACCTGCTTGAAATTTATAATTATAAAAAGAATTGACAAGTGTACCAATTTGTTCCCAGCTTTAAACATTTCAGCAACAGGCAGAAGCTAGTGAGCACAGTTCAGTGCACATGTTTGAAGTATGCACAAGTGGAGCTCTGTTTTCTGTGGTGAGAGTAATGCCGGGGTTAATAAACCCTCGGTCATCTGCTTAGCGACTGAAGATATTGTTTCAACTTTACATTTTATATATTGGTTAAACATCCCTCACTGTTCCACGGCTGTTAATTACAGTAACTTTGGCCTACAGTTAAATTAATGTCATAATTCAACAATATATGTGGTTCTCAGCAGTCAGCCCTTTTTTAAGGTTGACTTCAGCAAATATCTGTAAGCTGACAAATCCTCTGTGAATCAAATCTGTCACTTGAAAGAATGCTATAGGAAGGATTAATGAGACATGTCAAAACAACATAACCTAAGGGTTGAGGGAATGTAAGGAACTATAGTTGCAGTATTGATTGAAGTGAAAAGCAAAGAGGTTAAATGGCATTTCAAATAAAACCTCCACCACCACACAGTTCATTCAATAAGAAATGAAGCTGGAGAATAGATAGCTGTTTCTAATTCAGAGACACAATGCAAAATGAATATTATATTTTAGTAAAATGTATTGAGTAAGCTGAAGACCTCTGGACATCTGGTTTCTGCTCAATGGCAGCCTCCCATGAATTATAGAGGGAGCAAAGCTCTGCAGCTCAGAGCTTCCCTCCTGGTGTGGACTATAATGAAACATTCAGTATGCATAAATTGGCATGCAAATCAATCTGTCTCCGTAAATGGACACAAACCCCACTTGCAGCACTATTTCAATTTCTCCCAGCCATAAAATGCCAATAGGCAAATAACGAAAAAGGCATTCAATGCAGGAACCAGCTTGCCTATAATTTGTTAGTGGCTCTGATGGATTTGCGAAACTGAAATATTGAATTGCACATGGTTCAATGTGAAAGAATTTACATTCAGATAGTCATGGGGGTAGATCCTGACTTTGTTCGAGTGTAAAACGAGTGATAAAGAGGCGCCACCTGTTTTACATCTCTCCCCTTTTTTATTTCTATTGAGTGGCTCCCATTATATTATAAATGAATGACTTAGCAGCAAGTTCATTGAAAAGTTTGTCATTATTATTATCGGATCTACCGATAGATTGGAGGATACACTGTTTATAATGACAGAACCATTATGCCATAAACATGCACAATATATTATTGTGTAGTACTGTTGATACATGACTTTGTTCAAAGACTTCTCTTGCAACTATTTCTCTGCTATTTAGTAACTCAAAATGCTTTTTGTGTGTTCTTTTCAGTTTGTCTTCCATTTTTTCATCTCTCTGGCTCTCATATACATTTCTCACTGTGGCATGTCAGCCTTGGCTCAGTGGTAGCTCTCTCGCCAGAAGGTAATTCTGAGTCAGAAAGGTTGTTGGTTCAAGAGACTTGAGCACATAAACCAAACTGAAACTCCAATGTAGTTCTGAGGGAGTACTGCACTGTCGCAGGTGCCATTTTCAGAAACCGAGGCCCCAGCTGCCCTCTCAGGTGGATCTAAAAGATCATATGGCACTATTTCAAAGAAGAGCAGGGAGTTCTCCTGATGTCCTGGACAATATTTATCCCTCAACCGACACCTCAAAAACAGATTATCTGGCCAATATCACATTGCTGCTTGTGGGAGTTCACTGTGTTGGTTATTGTCTATCATTCTGTACAACAGTGACACTTCAAAAGTAAATCACTGGCTGCAAAGTGCTTTGGGACATCTTGAGGTCATTGTCATATCTTCACAGAGTACACACACACAGCTCTTAAGATGGCAGGCTCTCTGTCCGGAAGCTACCGGAAAGAACTGGTTCTGTTTATTATAACTCTGCAGTTGCAGTACACAATATGTCCACATCCACAGTATGGAGCTACAAGCATTACAAGCTTACAGCACTTACAGACATCACACTTCTCCCTCCTTAATGAAAAAGCCATCATAACAAACATTATAAATAACTTAATTTTTATACATATTTATAAATTTAACTTTACCACTTGTTTTCTGTTTCAAAGAGGATACCTTCGCTCTCGAACAGAACCTTCCAAACATGGTGTTGATTTCACACTCATTTGAGGCTCATCCTGAGGAACATTTTCCTCCATGGAATTTCCTTGATTTTCACTTGCACTCACTCTAACTTCAGGCTCTTTGTTTCCCTGACTTGGACTCAGACTTTCATTCTGATTCTCTCCTGGATTTGTTTCCAGTACATTGGATTTAGAATTTGCTACTGGTATATCAAAACTACTTGATGAGTCAGAAATAATTGAATCATTCCCACCTTCAACTCCTTCCATGTCTGTAGGTAAAATATGATCAATATGAACAAACCTAACCTGTCCATTGTCAAACATCTTTACCAAATATGTGCGAGAACCAGATATCTTCACCACTCTTCCGGGTAACCACTTTAACCATTTATGGTAATGGTTCTTCACTCTCACCTTCTGGTTTAATTTCACTCTTCTCTCTTTTAGTCTCCCTTTATCATGATTCTCTTTTTGTCTAATTTGTGTCTCTTCTACAGACTGTGCCAAATTTGGCTTTAGCAACGAGAATCTGGTTCATGGCTGTCGTTTGAGAACCAACTCCGCTGGCGTTCTACCAGTAGTTCTATGAAGAGTATTTCGATATGTAATCAAAAAATTAACCAATTTGTGATCCAACGGCAACTGTCGTTTTTTTGGATTTGGATCTAACATTTATTTTATGAGGGCACGTTTTACAATTTGTACAGTGCGCTCTGCTGCACCATTCGAAGCAGGGTGGTATGGTGGAACCTTGGTATGTTTCACACCATTTTTGCTTGTGAATTGTGCAAATTCTTCTGAACGAAATTGTGGTCCATTATCCGAAACAATTTCTTCAGGGAGGCCAAATGCAAAAAATAATTTTCGTAAAATGTCCAATGTTTTACTTGTTGTTATTTTCCACATTGGAAACACCTCAACCCACTTTGAATGGCTATCAATTACAATGAACAATTGTTGTCCATCTAACTCAGCAAAATCAACATGTAGCCTTTGCCACACTCTGGGAGGCCATTTCCATGGCTGTAATGGTACTGGTGTTGGTTGCTTGCTTACTGATTGACATGTCGTACACTGACTCACAATGTTCTCTATATCTTTATCAAGACCTGGCCACCATAAATAACTGCGTGCCAAACTCTTGGTCAAGCACATTCCCAGGTGCTGGTCATGGAGGTCTCCTAATAAGTTGGACCTGAATTTATTTGATATAACCACTCTTGCACCCCACATGATACAATCTTTATCGACTGATAATTCATTCCTACGAATGAAGAATGGATGTGTATCTTTGTCTGTTACCTGGTTTGGCCATCCATTTGCAATATACTCATATACCTTTGACATCACTGGGTCACGTTTGGTTGCTCTACCAATCTCCCCAGCTGTGACTGGCAGTTCATCAATGTATGAAAAATAAAACACTTCTTCCCTATCGGGTGTACCCTGTGATGGGGAAGGCAATCTAGACATTGCATCAGCATTACTGTGATCAGCTGATCGTCTGTACTCAATAGCATATGTATATGCTGACAAAATCAAAGCCCATCTCAGCATTCGGGCTGCAGCTAATGTTGGAACTGGGGACTTTGGATGGAGGATTGCTGTTAGGGGCTGTAACGATGTTAAACTTACGACCATACAAGTATTTGTGAAACTTCTTGACCCCAAAAATTAATGCCAAAGCTTCCCTTTCAATTTGCGCATAATTTCTCTCACTGACACTGAGTGTGCGTGAAGCAAAAGCAATTGGTCTCTCCTCCCCACTACTTCATACATGAGAGATTACTGCCCCAACTCCATACGGAGAGGCATTACATGCTAGCTTAATCTCCTTAGATATGTCATAGTGAACTAACATGGTGCTCTCTACCAATTTGCTTTTACACTCCTTGAATGCTGTATCGCATTCTTTTGACCACTTCCAATGGACCTGTTTTTTCAAAAGTTCATTCAGTGGATGTAATACTGTAGCCAAATTTGGTAGGAACTTCCCATAATAGTTCAAAAGACCAAAGAATGAACGAAGTTCAGTGACATTCCTGGGAGTGGGTGCATTTCTAATTGCATCCAATTTTTCTATGGTCGGATGTAAACCATCTTTGTCTACTCTGTACCCTAAGTACTCCACTGAGTTTTTAAATGACTCACACTTATGAGCAGATACTCGTGCTCTGTGCTTCTCTAGCCATTTGAGGACTTCATTCAAAATGTTATTATGAATTTGCCGATTTGGTGCTGATATTAGTATGTCATCCAAATAACATACTACCCCTTCAATACCTTGCAAAATCTGGTTTATCACCCCTTGGAATATGGCAGGGGCAGAAGACACTCCAAACGGTAGCCTATTAAATTGATATAGGCCTAGATGAGTGTTTATAGTCAAACATGACTTGGACTCCTCATCTAGTTCAAGCTGTAAGTAGGCATTTGTAAGATCCAGTTTTGAGAAGATCTGCCCACCTGTCAGTGTTGTGAACAAGTCTTCTATATTTGGCAATGTATTTGGGACATTACCCTCTAGAACCTGGTTTACGGTTACCTTATAATCACCACACAATCTTACTTTACCATCAGACTTAGGTACAACAACAATGAGTGTAGCCCAATTACATCGATTTATCTTGCAAATAATGTTCTCAGTCTCTAGTCTTTTGAGTTCTTGCTCAACTTTCTCTTTGAGTGCATATGGTATGGAATGTGGCTTGCTGTAAACCGATCTAGCGTCCTTCTGTACCCTGACACTCGCCTTGAAGCCTTGGATCGGACTGCCCGTTTCGCAGAACACCTTCGGATACTGTTTGATAACCTCATTCGATGATGAAAATCTCGCTTCCACAGAGAAGATCTTACTCCAATCCAGCTTCAGTGAGCTCAACCAATTTCTTCCTAGTAAAGCAATCTTGTCTCCTTTCATTATTATTAGAGGCAAGTTATGAAATTGATCTTTATGTCACACCGGTACGGTGATACGGCCTACTACAGGAATGTTCTCTCCCGAGTAGCCTCACAGCTCTATCTTGGATTTCTCCAATCCGAAATCACGCAATTTGTCGCGGTACAGTGACTCCGGTATTACACTCATGGAGGCACCCATGTCAATTTCCATTGGTATCTTGAATCCCGCAACATCTATGTGGATTTTGATGCTTTCCGAATCGCTGTCCATTAACCTCGTGCTCCTGATGATGTGTAATTCTGACATCTCCTCATCCTGCTGTTGTTCTTCCAAGCCATGCAGTCTCTTTGGATTACTACTCATAGCTTTGAACACTGGACTCATAGCTTTAAAAGCTGGTTTTCCCTTCAGTCAGCATGCCTTCGCAAGATGCCCAGTCTTTCTGCAGAAGAAACACTCTGTCTTCACGTATGGACAATTTTAGCAATGTGTTGTCCCAGGCACCTATAGCACGACTTCGATGCTCTGGTAGAATTTCCAGTTTCTGAGACTTTCGGCCCTGGCCGTCTTTTACTTTGAACCTGCAGGTGATTTACCTCGGTTGACTGACGACTGTAATCATTATTTAATTCTCGGGAATATTGTTCGGCCATGCTCATCGACCTCGCTGTCTGACAAGCAATTTCAAAAGTCAAGTCATTCGTCATCAATAACTTCCTTCTCATTGCATCATTTTTCATCCCACAAACAAAATGATCCCATCATGCTCGGTTTTGAAAGTTTCCAAAATTACAGTGCATCGATAGCTTTTTTAATGCTATGATATAATCATTGATACTTTCATCAGTCTTTTGATTCCGAATCCCAAAACGATAGCTTTCAGCAATTTCTATGGGGTTATAGTGCTGCCCCAGCTTCATTAAAATCTCTTTAAGCATTGTGCCCTTTGGCTCGTCAGGCACAAGCAGATTTACAAGGGTTTCGTATAATGCCAGACCCGCCACCGATAAGAAAATCGCTTTCTTCCGTTCCAATACAGCCTGGTTTTGGACTGCATTGTCTGGAACTTTGATTATGTTATTTGCAGTGAAATACATTTCTAGCCAATCCACATACGCTTCAAAATGTTGCTGGTCGTGTCTATATTCACCCAAATATCCGATTACACCTGCCATGTTTAAACTCTAGCTGTTCTCACAGTGTGCTGTAGTTTACCTTGGGTTTTGTAGCTTTTTTTTCAAAGACAGAAACTTCCAAAGTCTTCTGTCAGCTGGCTGAATCCTTCATCAACAAAATTTAAGCTTTAAACATCCGAAAAATCCCCATCCTTAGTCGCCAACTGTGATATCTTCACAGAGTACACACATACAGCTCTTAAGATGGCAGGCTCTCTGTCCGGAAGCTACCGGAAAGAACTGGTTCTGTTTATTATAACTCTGCAGCTGCAGTACACAACACATCCACATCCACAGTATGGAGCTACAAGCATTACAAGCTTACAGCACTTACAGACATCACAGTCATGAAAGGTGCTATATAAATGCAAGTCTTTCTTTCTTACGTTCTTTCTATCTGTACATCTGTTTGTACATTTCTGTTTTTCTAACTACCACTCTTTCTGTCAGTTGGTCCTTCACTCTGTCTCTTGTCTTCTGCACCTCTCCCACTTTCTCTCATATCACACTCTTTTTGATATGCCTCTTACAAAAGTTCCTTTACTAATATGATCAACTTCTGTGCCGTACCATTTATAAATCTCAAAGATCTCTGGACTGCAAGCCAACATGCACTGAACAAGCAGTGGGTACTGGGCACAGTCTGTTCATGAACTGACTTAACACATGTAGGTGAGAAAGAAACTGAGATCCCCAAGGATCTATCCTTGGCCCCCCTTCTATTTCTCATCTACATGCTGCCCCTCGACGATATCATCCGAAAACACATCAGGTTCCACATGTACGTTGACGACACTCTGCTGTATCGCACCACCACCTCGCTGGACCCCTCCACTGTCTTTGATTTGTCACACTATTAGTCCGACATCCAATATTGGATGAGCAGAAATTCCCTCCAATTCAATAATGAAGCCATTACCTTTGATCCTGCCAGAAACTCCGTTCCCTGACCACCGTTTCTATCCCTGGCAACTGTCTACCCTGAACCAGACCGTTTGCAACTTTAGTGTTGTGTTTGACCCCCAGATGAGCTTCTGACAACATATCCGCTCCATCACCAAAACCACCTACCTCTGTAATATCGCCCAACTCCGCCCCTGCCTCAGCTCATCTGCTGCTGAAACCTTCACCTGTGCCTTTGTTACCTCTAAACTTGACTATTCCAACGCTCTCCTGGCTGGCCTCTCATCTTCCACCCGTCATAAACTTGTGCTCATCCAAAACTCTGCTGCCGTAACTTAACTCACATCAAGTCTCGTTCACCCATCACACGTGTGCTCCCTGACTTACACTGGCTCCCAGTCCAACAACGCCTCACTTTTAAAATCCTCATCTTTGTTTTCAAATCCATCCATGGCCTCGCCCCTCCCTGTCTCTGTAACTTCCTCCAGCCCTACAAACCTTTGAGATCTCTGCGCTCCTCCAATTCTAGCCTCTTGCGCATCACTGATTTTGATCACTCCACCTTTGCCGGACAAGCTTTGAGCAGCAGAGGCATTGAGCTCTGGAATTCCCTCCCATAACCTCTTTGCCTCTCTATCTCTCTTTCCTCCTTTAAGATGCTCCTTAAAAGCTACCTCTTTGGTCAAGCTTTTGGTCATCTGTCCTGATATCCCCTTCTGTGTTTAGGTATCAAAAATCTTCTTATGAATTACATTCTGTTTAAGTGCCTTGAGATGTTTTGCTACATTAAAGGTGTTATATAAATGCAAGTTGTTGTTGTTGAGATAAGAGGGTTAGAGGGTCAGGGAGGGAGTGAGAATGACTAGGTTGGATAAGAAGAGTAAGAATTCATGGGGCAAGGGAAAACATGGGGGAGATGGGAACATTTGAGGGAGATTTCGTTCATCATTGGAGAGCATGGCTCAAAAATCGTGTATGATTTTCTAATGGTTAGTTAAAATAAGGATCAAATATTAGAATGTCTCAGACGTGAGTCATAAATTTGCAGCTGACAGTTCAGCTTCCACTATATTCTTTTTAATGTCAGCACATTTAATGTTTATTAGATATATTAAAAAATTGTGTCCAGCACACAACTGTCACATCTCAAAGTGTTACGCTGCTGGTTGTATACTTCAGGCCGCCAAATAGAGTGAAGGAGATTTCAGAAAGAAGTAAAAACAATAGAGTAGTGATAATGGAAGACTTCAATTACCCAAATATAGACATGGCGGGAGGGGGGGGGGGGGTGATGGCGGGGAAACAGTGTGAAAGGCAAGGAGGGGAAGAACTTCCTGAAATGTGGACATGAGAACTTCCTTAAATCAGTGGCCCAGAAATTACGGTCAGAGGCTTCTTGCAGGCAGATGTCTCTGACCGCAAAAATTTCTTCAAAAAGTACCTGCTGGTCCCGGAGGTTTGGGGACTTGCGATCCTGGGCTTCTGCGCGAAGGTCTTCGTAGGGGCCCATGTATCCCAGGAGCGTATGGGTTTCGTACGGATCAATGGGGTATGTACGGAACTACCGTAAGTATGAATGGGAATATCCCCCAAAACACAGAATCGCCAAAAATAACTAAAACAAAAACATCACATATTTCAAATTAATAAAAATGGAATTTAATTAATTATTTAAAACTAAAACTTAATTGTTTGAAAAATAAATTTACAGATTTTAAAGGGTCTAAAAAAAACTTACCTTATTTTAACTTACCAGGATTTTAAATGTTTAAATTATTTTAAAATATATTTTTTTCTATACTTTAAAAGTCTTACACTGATAAAAGCAGGCCTTACATCTGCTTTTATCAGTCGTAAGAATTTGAAGGACATTTGCTGGGCTGGAGTTGGGCAAATAGCCAAACTCTCCGTCCACGGAGGCCCTTTAGTTTCAGAATCGTGCGATCTGTCAAACCAAAACCAGGAACTTGCGGGGGCCCCGTGGGCGTGTGCGCACATTGTACATGCCTGTGGGGAGCGCGATTTGGGGCCCAGTATGTTTCCAGCCCAACGAGGAAGGAAGCAGCACTGGATCTAGATCTGAGAAATGGAATGGGGTAAGTGGGAAAGCACTTGGAAAACAATGATCACAATATCATTAGAGTAGTTATGGAAAAGGACAAGGAATAATCAAAGGCGAAGATACTTGACTGGAAGAGGGCTAATTTCAGTGAGTTGAAAAGGGATCTGGTGCAAGTGGAATGTAAACTAAGATTATAAGGTAAACCAGTAACTTGACAGTGGGAGACCTTCGATGAGGAGATCATTTGGGTACAGACTAGACACATTCCTATGGGGGGGGGCAGGGGGGTGGGGGGGCGGCAGGAAGGGCATCCAAAGCTAGAGCTCCCAGGATCGCTGAAGAAATTGGATTTAAAATGTAAAAAAGGATGCTTATGATTAATGTCAGGTTCATAACAGTAGAGAACCAAGGAGAATATAGAAAGTGCAGAGGAGAACTGAGAAAGGAAATAAGAGGAGTGAAGAGAGTGTATGAGAATAGATTAGTGGGTAACGTAAAATGGAACACTAAAGTATTTTATAGACATAATGGGCCCAAGTTTCGGATGGCCTCCCAGAACGGCGCACTCCGAGAGGCCCGCCTATTTTTTAGAATTAAAAAAGCGCCTAAAACTGACCTCACAATTCTCCGAGTCCAGCAGGCCAGTCAACGCAGCACAACACAAGCTTCTGGGGGCGGAGCTACAGCCCTGGGCCAAAAAGAGTGCCGGCAGCTGTGCGCTTGCGCAGTGGAATCTGCGCGCGTGCGCAGTAGCTCCTGGCCCTCCCAGCACGTCCTGTCTCCAGGCGACCCTAGCCCTGGCCGAAGGGGCGTTGCGCTGTTCGCCGCCCCTATCCCAGGCCAAGTGGCCTGCCTGCCTCATTGTCCCTCACCTCGCCTCGTCGCCACTGCCTTTACCTCCTTGGCGGCGGGACCCGCCCGACCAGCAGCTCTTTGGCGGCGGGGCCTGCCTGAACTCCTCCCCAGTGGTGGGCCCTGCCCAAACTGCAGCTCTTCAGTGGCGGGGCCCACCCGAACTCTTCCTCGGTGGCGGGGCCCGCCGGACCAGCTCTTCGGCAGGCTGTTGGAGGGCTCCTGGTGCTGCAGTAGGTGAGTAGAAACTGTTAATTTTGTATTTATTGATTTATTTTTAATTTTTAAGTTTTTAATTTTTAATTTTTTTTGATTGCTTGATTGATTTATTGATTTATTGGTTGATTTATTGAGTTATTTATAATTTATTATTGATGATGGCTCTTTATTGGTAAAAGTGAAGTGTTTAATGCTTTGTAAAATCCCCTAACTTCCCTCTAACCTCCCTTCCTCCCCCCCATCTCTCGCTACCTGCGCCTAATTTCTAAAGTGTCGGCAAGGTTTTTCTGAGCGTACAACAATCGACACTTAGTCCGTTCTAAGTTAGTTTGGGGTAACTTTTAGCTGCCTAAGCTTGCAAAACAGGCATAAGTGGCTGGTAACCCCCCCTTTTGAAAAAAAAACTGTACCAAAATGAAACTATTCTAACTAATTAGAATTGGAGCAAACTAAATGCCGAGAATTGCGATTTCTAAGATATTCCATACTAAACTAGTTGCTCCAAAAAAATAGGAGCAACTCGAGCCGAAACTTGGGCCCAATATAAAGAGTAAAAGAAAAGTGAAAGGAAGGTGAGGCTGATTCGGCCCAAAAAGGAAATCGAGTGGAGGCAGAAAACATAGCTGAGGTACTAAATGAGTAATTTGCATCTGCCTTTACAAAAGAAGGAAATGCTGCCAATGTCACAGGATGGGGTAGAGAAATTGGATAGGATTGAAATCAATCAAGAGAAGGTATTAAAGAATTTTCAGCACACAATGTAGAAAAGTCACCCAGTCGAGATGAAATGCATTCCACGTTGCTGAGGGAAGTAAGGGTGGAAATAACGAAGGCTTTGACCACAATATTCCAATTCTCCTTGGATATGGGAATGTTGCCTGTTCAAAAAGAGAGAGATAAACCAGGTAATTACAGGCCTGACTGTCGGTTTGGAACTTCTGGAGACCATAATCCAGGACAAAATTATTTGTCACTTGGAAGAACAAGATTTAATAAATGACAGCCAACAGGGATTTGTTAAAGGCAAATGATGTCTGCTAAACTTGATTGAGTTGTCAATGAAATAACGGAGATGGTAGATAAGGATAGTGTAGTTGTGTACATGGACTTTCAAAAAGCATTTGATAAAGTGCCACATAATAGACGTTAGCACAATTGAAGCCCATGGGAGTAAAGAGGCAGTAGCTGCATGGATATGAAATTGACTAACAGACAGAAAGCAGAGAGTAATGGTGAATGGTTGTTTATCAGGCAAGTGGGAAGTATACAGGCCCCTATTTTTCATTTGCTGGCTTTATAGCTCCTGCGCATTTCAACATACAATTTTTTTGTGTACGTTTGCGCCAGAAAAAGAAATCGGGACTTTCGCCAAAGAAATATTTGAATTTGGCACAGCGCTCTCCGAAGTTAGTCTGGGCGGGGGGGTGGTGGCGGGACTTCAAGTCAGCGCTAGGCATGCGCGAAAAGCTGAAGTTGCCAGGGTAACCAGAGCCACTGAAGCAAGCTGAAGCCCGCTCACCCGAAAGGACTGCTACCCCACCGCTGCCGAAAGGGCCACAAAGGACCTCTACCCCTGCTGGACCTGTGGCCACCGCACCCCCCCCCCCCCACCCCCGGGCTGAATCTGCTGCCACCGCTCACCACCCCGCCCCCCCCACCTGGCTGGACCCGCTGCAATCCCCGGGGCTTTTGGGCAGCGTGCACTCCACTGAAAAAAGTCATGGACGGCCAAAATCAATGAAGTCCAGAAAAACGGCGGCCGATCCCGTTTTGACTGCGGCAACATTTTTTAAACTGGCGCACATGGTCGGCGCCAGCGACCAAACATTGGCGAAAGTTGGAAAGTGAGTATTTCCCACCAAAAAACGTTTGGACGCCAAAAAACAGCGCACAATCGTGGCGAAAATAGGGGCCAAAGTGTTGTCACCCAGGGGTTGGTACTAGGACCACTGCTTTTTTTGATCAATATTAATGACCTGGACTTGGGTATAGGGGGCATAATTTCAAAGTTTTCAGGTGACACGGAGCTTGGAAATGCAGTAAATAGTGAGGATGATGGTAGTAGACTTCAGGAGGACATAGGCAGACTGGTAAAATGGGCAGACACATGGCAGATGAAATTTAATACAGAAAAGTGTGAAGTAATTTGGAAGGAAAATGAGCTGAGGCAATATAATCTAAATGGTACAATTTTAAAGAGGGTTCTCATACACAAATCCTTAAAGGTGGTAGGACAAGTTGAGAAGGCTGTTAAAAACGTATACAGGCATAGAGTACGAAAGCAAGGAAGCTATGGTAAAATCTTTATAAATCACTGGTTAGGCCTCAGCTGGCATATTGTATCCAATTCTGAGCACCACATTTTATGAAGGATGTCAAGGCCTTGGGGAGGGTGCAGAGGAGAAATCAAATCCACGTAACTCATTGTATGACAAGTGGGATGAGGGACTTCAGTTATGTGGTGTGACTAGAGATGTTGGGATTGTTCTCCTTAGGGCGGAAAAGATGAAGGGGAGATTTAATAAAGGTGTTCAAAATGAAGAGGGGTTTTGCCAGAGTAGATAGGGAGAAACTGTTTCCACTGGCAGGAGAGTTGGTAACGAGAGGACACTGATTTAAAATAATTGACAAAAACTGAATTGAGGGAAATTAGGCGAATGTTTTAATATGCATTTAGTTATTACGATTTGGAATGCACTACCTGAAAGGGAGGTAGGAGCATTAGCACCATTCAGAAGGGAATTGGATATATACATAAAAAGGAGAAATTGGCAGGCCTGTGGGGAGGGAGGAGGGGAGTGGGACTAATTGGATAGCTTTTTCAAAGAACTGGTACATACATGGTGGACCGAATGGCCTCCTTCTGTGCTGGATAATTCTATGATCGGGTACAGCTGAGGTACATTCCTACAAGGGGGAAAGGTATAGCAACTAAAGCCAGAGCTTCCTGGAGGACAAGAGATATAGGGCTAGAACCTCCACTTTTGTGCTTATCACCCAAGAATGGGCGTTATTCCCGGCGTGAGCGTTAAAAAAGGGTTTTCTGCCCGCCCACTTTTTTTTGTCGTAAAGAGCATATTTACTGAAAGTAGTGGCCATGGGATCGCCCAGCATCAATTTCACCAGCTCGCACACATATCGCCCACAATATCGCGCACCCAAAAAAACGCCCAGAAAAAGTGGAACTAACCAGAACTAATCACAGCGTTATGGACGCCATGTTCTAGATCACATGTCGCGTCCTTTAAAAGGCTGCTGTGCTTCAACCTCGGTGGAGTTCGGATGTACTCTGCAGGGCTTTGGAGTTGATGTGAACATCTGTAAAAACATCTTGACCATACTGTGACCGATTGGAATTGAATAAGTGTCTTCATCGGGACATTACTTGTTTGTGAACAATCGGTGGAAAACAGAGAGCTATTGCAATGGGGCCTGTCCTTTCTCACCCTCTCTTGATGACCAATTACATGCAGCAGACACGAGATCGCCGAAGAAACGCTCCATTGCATTATGTGCCCAATGTAAGACGTGACAGACTGATGAGGAGGACCAGACGTTACACCCCCCACAAGTACATGGAGAAGCATTCTTACCCTGACACCACCTGCCTTTGGAGACTGTGTTTCCACAAAGAGGTTATCACTGATGTATGCCAGCTGATAAGGGCAGATCTGCAGCCTGCCAGAACCACCAGTACTGCACTGTCCGTTGAGGTCAAAGTCACTGCGGCACTGTCGTTCTACACCTTGGATTCTTTCAGGCCACAGCTGGAGACATTTGCGGACTTTCTCAGCATGCCACACATCGCTGCATTAGACAGGTCACTGAAGCCCTGTACGCACGCAGGAGGGACTTGATCAGCTTCTCTATGACCAGGGAGACACAGACTGAGAGGGCGCTAGGATTCTCCAGAATTGCAAACTTCCCCAAGGTGCAGGGAGCAATAGACTGTACGCACATCGCGATGCGAGCACATTTTCAGGATGAAGAGTTCAGGAACCGCAAGGGATTCCACTCCCTGAATGTCCAACTCATTGTCGACCACCAGCAAATTATACTAGCAGTGAATGCTCAATTTCCGGGCAGCATCCATGATGCTCACATCCGGCGTGAGAACACTGTATCCGACTTGTTTAACAATCAGCCACAAGGTCAATGCTGATGCTTGGTGACAAAGGATATGGCCTCGCCACCTGGCTGATGACCCCCCTGCATGATACCCACACCGAAGCCGAGAGGCAATACAACGAGAACCACAGAGCAACTCGCAGTATCGTGGAGAAAACCATTGGAGTGCTGAAGCAGCGCTTTAGATGCCTGGACCACTCTGGAGGAGAGCTCCAATACCACCCTGAGCAGGTAGCTCAATTCATGGTGGTGTGCTCCATGCTACACAACTTGGCTATCAGGACGGGACAAGAATTGCCTGAAGAGTCTGACAGTCCACCTCACCAAAGAGAGGAAGAGAAGGACGAGGAGGTGGACGCAGACATCTGCCCAGACAATCAGGCTGATGCTGAAGTCATGCCCCCGCCCCCCCTGTAGACTGTATGAAAGGGCCTGCGGTGGCATGATAGCTGCAAGAGCCTTACATCAGGAGCTCATCAACGATCGCTTTGTCTGAAAGAACGTTGGTGTTATTTACAAGGCTAACACACTGCTGGATGTGCAGGTCATACATCATACATCAATGGTTCGGGAAGTCCGTACCCTGCTCGCAGCGCCAAATATAAGGGGGAGATGGGAAGGCTTCCTCTCCCACGAGCGGGCCCACTGATATAGAGGGTTGACGCTCGCCCCAGCCCACGTAGCAATTCTCGAAGTTAGCAGACAGAGACGGATGGCAAAGTATAATGATCTTTATTACGAACGTCCGGGAACACCTCTTATCACAGTCGCCTGTGAGTGGAGATGCTCCCCGAACAGCACAATCATACAACTTTTATACATTTCAAAACCCCTCTGTTCCCGGACAAGACCTCCCTAGATCTCTAATTGAACTACCTTATCAGTGCTACTTCTCTAATTGGACTACCTTATTCGTGCTACTTTGGATTGACAGGCCAAGACCCTCGTGACCACTTTAGGCCGTGACTAGAATGACTTCATTAGGTCGGAATTTGTTATACATTTCCTTGGTGCCTGTGAATCGCCTCGAGCCTCTTCGCAAGGTCTTATCAATGTCAGTTTAGGTTCTCACATCGTATCCTGTCGGAATATTATTGAATTGATAACTTCTGGAGCCTTGGTACAAGGCCGAAGAGAGGCCTTTTACCTCCTTATGGGCCATTGCAGGAACCAGCACTTTAACCCTTGTCCCGCTGGTAGCACTAATGCCAAATTTCTCTTACAATAGTTAAAGTTTAAGTTGATTGAAGTTAAATGTAATTATACCCTTTGATGTTAAGGAATTACCAGCGTGTAATTGTCTAGCTATCTGAGCAAATGCGCTACAAGGTTTTGTTAAATAAAAAACATTTAAACTGAACATTAGTCTGAAATCATCAGTATTTCTGTACAAACCAACCCTCCCCCCCCACTGCCCCAGCTTCTCCTCCCCACCTCTACCCCTTCCCCTTCCCCTTCTGACTCCAAACCGCCTAGCCGAGGTGCTCCTCAGGTGAGGCTTCAATGGGGGCGGGGGGAGGTGGGTGATGAAGGCTGAAACACTGCTTGGACGGATACGGGAGAGGACGGTGCCTAGGTGGGAACGTGCTGCAAGCTATAAGCAAGATGTTGCTGCTGGCTCTCATGTGTGGTTGGCAATGTGGATGCAGCATCTTGGGGTGCAGTGCGGTGCTCCGGGACCACTGGGAGCCCTCTGCCATCAGTGTTCCTGGCTACCAGCTCCAGGGCCACCTCCATCCCTTCCATGTTATATCTTATTTGTTGGATAAAAACTCGGTGCCAACTATGTTCTTGGTGTTTAGAAGGCTTTTTGCTGCTGCTGAATCTCCGTTGTGCCTCCCACAACAGCCAGACAAGCACACAACACACCCACACATGCTTTCAGTGCCTCTGAGCTCCCTCTCTCTCTCTCTCTCCTCTTCTGCGCATGTCATGATGACTCTTGACCTCCTGAATCGCAGGAATTGAACTTTGCCATGCCGTTGCCAAGGACGACGACACTTTACGGCAGAAGGTCCAAAAAATGTTATGCTACCGCCAAATTCATGTCGCTCGCAGTAACGCCCATTTTCAAAAATGGACACTAGGTGCTTTGAGAACGGGCGAGAAGCCGGCGATCTGAAAACCCTTTTTTACCGCCCACGCTGGAAATAGCGCCCATTTTTGGGCGATAAGCACAAAAGTGGAGGTTCTAGCCCTATATCCCTTGGCAGATTTTTTGTGTCCTCCTCACAATTTGTTTTCCCACCCATCTTTGGGTGACTACAAAAATAATAAAGAAAGAAGATGGATTATGAGAATAAACTGCCAAGAAATATAAAAACAGCAAGAAGAGCTTCGACAGGTATATAAAAAGAGAGACAGTATCTAAAATAAACATTGGTCCCTTAGAGGATAAGACTGGGGAATTAACAATGGGGAAAAGGGACATTGCAGCGACTTTGAACAAATATTTTGTATCGGTCTTCATGGTAGAAGACACCAAGAACATCCCAATAATGGATAATCAATAGGCTATAGGGAGGGGTGGGGGGGTGGGGGGGAACTTAGAACAATCACTATCACTGAAGAAAAAATACTCAGTAACATAATGGGACTAAAGGTATACAAGTCCCCTGGACCTGATGGCCTGCATCCTAAGGCTTTAAAAGAAATGGCTGCAGAGATAGTGGATGCATGGGTTGCAATCTACCAACATTCCCTGGATTCTGGAGAGGCCCCAGCGGATTGGAAAACCACAAATGTAACGCCCCTATTTTAAAAATGAGGCAGACAGAAAACAGGAAACTACAGACCAGTTAGCCTAACATCTGTCATTTGGAAAATGATGGAGTCCATTTTTCAGGAAGCAGTAGCAGGACATTTGGAAAAGCATAATATAGTCGAAGGGTCATCGACCCGAAACGTTAACTCTGCTTCCGCTCCACAGATGCTACCTGACCTGCTGAGATTTCCAGCATGTTCTGTTTTTAATACAGTGAAGCAGAGTCAGCATGGTTTTATGAAAGGGAAATCATGTTTGACAAATTTTCTGGAATTCTTTAAGGATGTAACAGGGTGGATAAGGGAGAACCAGTGGATGTGGTGTATTTGGATTTCCAGAAGGCATTCGATAAGGTGCCACGTAAAAGATTACTGCACAAGATAAAAGTTCACGGGGTTGGGGGTAATATATTAGCATGGATAGAGGATTAGCTAACTAACAGAAAATAGAGAGTCGGGATAAATGGGTCATTTTCCAATTGGCAAAAGATAACTAGTGGGGTGCCACAGGGATCGGTGCTGGGTCCTCAAATATTTACAATCTATATAATGACTTGGATGAAGGGACCGAGTGAAGTATAGCCAAGTTTGCTGATGATATAAAGATGGGTGGGAAAGCAAGTTGTGAGGGCATAAACAATCGGCAAAGGGATATAGACAGGGTAAGTGAGTAGGCAACATTTGGCAGATGGAGGGTAATGTGAGGAAGTGTGAAGTTATCCACTTTGGCAGGAAAAATAAAAAAGCAAATTATTATTTAAATGGAGAGAGATTACAGTGCAGAGGGCCCTGGGGATCCTTGGGCATGAAACACAAAAAGTTAGTATGGAGGTACAGAAAGTAATCAGGAAGGCAAATGGAATGTTGGCCTTTATTACAAGGGGGATGGAGTATAAAAGTAGGGACGTCCTGCTGCAACTATACAGAGTATTGGTGAGGCCACACCTGGAGTACTGTGTACAGCTTTGGTCTCCTTAGTTAAGGCAGTATCATCAACATCATCCTAGGCAGTCCCTCGGAATCGAGAAAGACTTGCTTCCACTCCTGAAGTGAGTTCTTTGGTGGCTGAACAGTCCAATATGAGAGCCACAGATTCTGTCACAGGTGGGACAGATAGTCGTTGAGGGTAAGGGTAGGTGGGACTGGTTTGCCGCACGCTCTTTCCGCTGCCTGCGCTTGATTTCTGCATGCTCTCGGCGATGAGACTCGAGGTGCTCTGCGCCCTTTCGGATGCACATCCTCCACTTAGGGCGGTCTTTGGCCAGGGACTCCCAGGTGTCAGTGGGGATGTTGCACTTTATCAGGGAGGCTTTAAAGGTGTCCTTGTAGCATTTTTGCTACCCACCTTTGGCTCGTTTGCTGTGAAGGAGCTCCGAGTAGAGCACTTGCTTTGGGAGTCTCGTGCCTGGCATGCGAACTATGTGGCCTGCCCAGCGGAGCTGATCAAGTGTGGTCAGTGCTTCAATGCTGGGGATGTTGGCCTGGACGAGGACTCTGATGTTGGTGCGCCTGTCCTCCCAGGGGATTTGTAGGATCTTGCGGAGTCATTGTTGGTGGTATTTCTCCAGCAACTTGAGGTGTCTGCTGTACATGGTCCATGTCTCTGAGCCATACAGGAGGGCAGATATTACTACACCCCTGTAGACCATGAGCTTGGTGGCAGTTTTGACGGCCTGATCTTCAAACACTCTTTTCCTCAGGCGGCCGAAGACTGCACTGGCGCACTGGAGGCGGTGTTGGATCTCGTCGTCGATGCCTGCTCTTGTTGATAGGAGGCTCCCGAGATATGGGAAGTGGTTCACGTTGTCCAGGGCTGCGCTGTGGATCTTGATGACTGGGGGGGTGTGCTGTACGGTGAGGACAGGCTGGTGGAGGATCTTTGTCTTACTGATGTTTAACGTAAGGCCCATGCTTTCATACGCCTCAGTTCAGCCTCTTTTTGTGCGCAGACGCAGGTGTCATCCGTGTACTGTAGCTCGACAACAGAGGTTGGGGTAGTCTTGGACCTGGCCTAGAGATGGCGCAGGTTGAACAGGTTCCCACTGGTTCTGTAATTTAGTTCCACTCCAGCGGGGAGCTTGTCGACTGTGAGGTGGAGCATGACAATGAGAAAGATTGAGAAGAGGGTTGAGGCGATGACGCAGTCCTGTTTAACCCCGGTCCAGATGTGGATTGGGTCTGCGATGGATCCATTGGTAAGAATCACGGCCTGAATGTCGCCGTGAAGTAGGCAGAGGATGGTGACGAACTTTTGGGGGCATCTGAAACGGAGGAGTACGCTCCATAGACCCTCGCAGTTGACAGTGTCAAAGGTCTTTGTGAGGTCGAAGAAAGCCATGTGTAAGGGCTGGCGCTGTTCCCTGCACTGTGACTCTGGGAGGAGCTCTTCGGTGACAGGAAGAAGAGGGTTGAGGAGGACTCTAGCGACGACTTTCCCAGTGGGTGATAGCAGGGAGATTCCTCTGTAGTTGCTGCAGTCGGATTTGTCCCCTTTTTTAAAGATGGTCATGATCACTGCATCTCTGAGATCTCCCAGCATGCTCTCCTCCCTCCAGATGAGAGAGATGAGGTCATGTATTTGCGCCAGCAGTGCCTCTCCGCCATACTTCAATTGGGGAAGAGTGACCATAATATGGTGGAATTCTGCATTAGGATGGAGAATGAAACAGTTAATTCAGAGACCATGGTCCAGAACTTAAAGAAGGGTAACTTTGAAGGTATGAGGCGTGAATTGGCTAGGATAGATTGGCGAATGATACTGAAGGGGTTGACTGTGGATGGGCAATGGCAGACATTTAGAGACCGCATGGATGAACTACAACAATTGTACATTCCTGTCTGGCGTAAAAATAAAAAAGGGAAGGTGGCTCAACCGTGGCTATCAAGGGAAATCAGGGATAGTATTAAAGCCAAGGAAGTGGCATACAAATTGGACAGAAATAGCAGCGAACCCGGGGACTGGGAGAAATTTAGAACTCAGCAGAGGAGGACAAAGGGTTTGATTAGGGCAGGGAAAATGGAGTACGAGAAGAAGCTTGCAGGGAACATTAAGATGGATTGCAAAAGTTTCTGTAGATATGTAAAGAGAAAAGGGTTAGTAAAGACAAACATAGATCCCCTGCAGTCAGAATCAGGGGAAATCATAACTGGGAACAAAGAAATGGCAGACCAATTGAACAAGTACTTTGGTTCGGGTATTCACTAAGGAGGACACAAACAACCTTCCGGATATAAAAGGGGTCAGAGGGTCTAGTAAGGAGGAGGAACTGAGGGAAATCCTTATTAGTCGGGAAATTGTGTTGGGGAAATTGATGGGATTGAAGGCCGATAAATCCCCAGGGCCTGATGGTCTGCATCCCAGAGTACTTAAGGAGGTGGCCTTGGAAATAGTGGATGCATTGACAGTCATTTTCCAACATTCCATTGACTCTGGATCAGTTCCTATGGAGTGGAGGGTAGCCAATGTAACCCCACTTTTTAAAAAAGGAGGGAGAGAGAAAACAGGGAATTATAGACCGGTCAGCCTGACCTCAGTAGTGGGTAAAATGATGGAATCAATTATTAAGGATGTCATAGTAGCGCATTTGGAAAGAGGTAACATGATAGGTCCAAGTCAGCATGGATTTGTGAAAAGGAAATCATGCTTGACAAATCTTCTGGAATTTTTTGAGGATGTTTCCAGTAGAGTGGACAAGGGAGAACCAGTTGATGCGGTATATTTGGACTTTCAGAAGGCTTTCGACAAGGTCCCACACAAGAGATTAATGTGCAAAGTTAAAGCACATGGGATTGGGGGTAGTGTGCTGACATGGATTGAGAACTGGTTGTCAGACAGGAAGCAAAGAATAGGAGTAAATGGATACTTTTCAGAATGGCAGGCAGTGACTAGTGGGGTACCGCAAGGTTCTGTGCTGGGGCCCCAGCTGTTTACACTGTACATTAATGATTTAGACGAGGTGATTACATGTAGTATCTCCAAATTTGCAGATGACACTAAGTTGGGTGGCAGTGTGAGCTGCGAGGAGGATGCTATGAGGTTGCAGAGTGACTTGGATAGGTTAGATGAGTGGGCAAATGCATGGCAGATGAAGTATAATGTGGATAAATGTGAGGTTATCCACTTTGGTGGTAAAAACTGAGAGACAGACTATTATCTGAATGGTGACAGATTAGGAAAAGGGGAGGTGCAACGAGACCTGGGTGTCATGGTACATCAGTCATTGAAGGTTGGCATGCAGGTACAGCAGGTGGTTAAGAAAGCAAATGGCATGTTGGCCTTCATAGCGAGGGGATTTGAGTACAGGGGCAGGGAGGTGTTGCTACAGTTGTACAAGGCAATGGTGAGGCCACACCTGGAGTATTGTGTACAGTTTTGGTCTCCTAACTTGAGGAAGGACATTCTTGCTATTGGGGGAGTGCAGCGAAGGTTCACCAGACTGATTCCCGGGATGGTGGGACTGACCTATCAAGAAAGACTGGATCAACTGGGCTTGTATTCACTGGAGTTCAGAAGAATGAGAGGGGACCTCATAGAAACGTTTAAAATTCTGACGGGTTTTGACAAGTTAGATGCAGGAAGAATGTTCCCAATGTTGGGGAAGTCCAGAACCAGGGGTCACAGTCTAAGGATAAGGGGTAAGCCATTTAGGACCGAGATGAGGAGAAACTTCTTCACCCAGAGAGTGGTGAACCTGTGGAATTCTCTACCACAGGAAGTTGTTGAGGCCAATTCACTAAATATATTCAAAAGGGAGTTAGATGAAGTCCTTACTACTAGGGGGAATCAAGGGGTATGTCGAGAAAGCAGGAATGGGGTACTGAAGTTGCATGTTCAGCCATGAACTCATTGAATGGCGGTGCAGGCTAGAAGGGCCGAATGGCCTACTCCTGCACCTATTTTCTATGTTTCTATGTTTCTAATGCCTCAGCAGGGATTCCGTCTGCACCCGTAGCCTTTTGTTTTTAAGCTGTCTTACGGCTTTTTCTACCTTGTGGGATCTCACTGAGGTGGTGGCGGGTTGCATGCTGTGGAATGAAGTCGAGGACACTCGAGTCATAGGCAGAGTCTTGATTGAGGATGGATATACTTGCATTGGAGGCAGTTCAGAGAAGGTTCACTAGGTTGATTCCTGAGATGAACGGTTGACTTATGAAGATAGGTTGAGCAGGTTGGGCCTATACTCATTGGAATTTAGAAGAATGAGAGGTGATCTTATTGAAATATATAAGATACTGAGGGGATTCGACAAGGTAGATGCAAAGAGGAAGTTTCCACTCATGGGGGAAACTAGAACTAGGGGGCATCATTTAAGAATAAGAGGTCACCCATTTAGAACTGAGATGAGGAGGAATTTCTTCTCTCAGAGAGTAATAATTCTGTGGAATTTTCTGCCCCAAAGAGCTGTGGAGACTGGGTCGTTGAATATATTTATGATGGAGATAGACAGATTTTTGAATGGTAACGGAGTAAAGGGTTATGGGGAGTGGGCAGAGAAGTGGAGTTGAGGCCAAGATCAGATCAGCCATGCTCTTATTAAATAGCGGAGCAGGCTCAAGAGGACAAATGGCCTACTCCTGCTCCTATTTCTTATGTTCTTATGTTTAACAGACTTCAGGAGGACATATACAGACTGGTGAAATGGGCAGACACCTGGCAGATGAAATTTAACACAAAGAAGTGTAAAGTGATACATTTTAGTCGGAAGAATGAGGAGATGCAATAAAAACTAAATGACACAATCTTAAAGGAGGTGCAAAAACAGATTCCTGGGTCTTATTTACTCAAATCTTTGAAGGTTGAGAAGACTGTTAAAAAAGCATACAGGATCCTTGCCACTATAAATAGAAGCATAGAGTACAAAAGCAAGGAAGTTATGGTAAACCTTGATAAATCACTGGTTCGGCCCAGTATTGTGTCCAATTCTGGGGATCACATTTTAAGAAGGATGTGAGACCTCAGAAACAGTGCAGAGGAGATTTACTGGAACGGTACCAGATTTGGGGGACATCAGGTATATAGAGAGACTAGAAAAGCTGGGGTTATTTTCCTTAGAGCAGAGAAAGTTGAGGGGGGATTTAATAGAGTAAATAAAGAGAAACTGTTTCCAGTGGCAAACGGGTCGCTAACCAGAGGACACAGATTTAAGGTAAAAGAACCAGAGGCAACAGGAGGACATATTTATTTTTACACGCTGAGTTGTTCTGATCTGGAACGCACTGCCTGAATGGATGGTGGAAGCAGATTCAATAGAAACTTTCAAAAGGGAATTGGATAAATAGAATCATAGATTCATAGACTAGGATAGCACAGAAGGAGGCCATTTGGCCCATTGAGTCTGCACCGGCTCTTTCGAAGAGCAATCCAGTTAGTCCCACTCCCCCACTATTTCCCCATATCCGTGCAATTTTTCTCCTTCAAATATTTATCCAATTCCCTTTTGAAGGCTACTATTGAATCTGTATCCACCACCCTATCAGGCAGTGCATTCCAAATCCTAACCGCTCGTTGCATAAAAAAGTTTCCCCCTCATCTCGTCTCTGGTTCTTTTGCCAACCTCCTTAAATCTGTGCCCTCTTATTATCAACCCTTCAGCCATCGGAAACAGTTTGGGCAGGATTTTTGGTTGTGTGTAGCCTCAGTTAGCGGCCAGAGGGGGCGTTAATGTGAGCGTTCGAGTTTAGTGACCGGATGCACAGTTTTTAGCACCCTGACAGAAAATTAATTAGAGCTTCACCAGGGACACAAACCATTAGCGCCTAGCTGCTGACGATCACTCCAATCAGTAACTTCGATGCGTGCGCCTCATTGAACGCCCGCCAATAACAACGTCTGAAAAAACAAGTCGGTACAGGCTTGCAGAGTCGTTAACTGATGGATACTTAAAGGGATGAGGAAGCACTTCCCTTGGAGGTCACAATCAGTGCAACGTTTACACAGAGCACGGTGGTGAGCCTCCGAGTTTGCAGCGACAGACAGACATAATAGTCATTTTAAAACTTTAATGGGGGCATTACTATGCCGCGCCTTTAAGACTCGGCTTTTCCCAGGATCTGATTCGGAGTTCCGCGCATGCGCAATGGGTCCGCAAAATGGCTGAATTATCGCCCCTGTCAACTCTTCAACTGATACTGACGAAATTCTGGGCGGGTCCACTCCAGGTTCCCCTCCAAGTCACACACCATCCTGACTTGGAAGTATATCGGCGTTCCTTCAGCGGCACTGGGTCAAAATGCTGGAACTGCCTCCCTATCAACACTATGGGAGTACCCTCACCACATGGACTGCAGTACCGCTCCACCTGGATTGATGCCGTAACAGAGGCACAACCGAATTTCTCCCCCTTTCTCTTTATTTCATTTATCTAAACTCTTCATGATTTTAAACACCTCTATCAAATCTCCTTGTTACACAGGATTAGGACATGGAATTGGGGGTAATATATTATCGTGAATTGAGGATTAGTTAACGGACAGAAAACAGAGAGTCGGAATAAACGGGTCATTTTCAGGTTGGCATGGTGTAACTAGTGGAGTGCTTGGGCCTCAGCTATTTACAATCCATATCAATGACTTAGATGAGTGGACCAAGTGTAATATATCCATGTTTGCTGATGATACAAAGCTAGGTGGGACAGTAAGCTGTGAGGAGGATGCAAAGAGGCTGCAAAGGGGTATTGACAGGTTAAGTGATTGGATAAGAATGTGGCAGAGGGAGTACAATTTTTTTTTTATTCCTGGGATGTAGGTATTGCTGACAAGGCCAGCATTAATTGTCAATCCATAATTGCCCTTGAGATGGTGGTGGTGGGCCACTTCTTGAACCGTTTTTTAAAAAATTTTTCGTAGCCAATCTTTCCAATTCTTTGTCAAATCACAAACGCCAGAGGTCACCTTGCACACATCAAGGATCACTCTGCGCCAATGCTCTTAGCCAAAAGGCCTAGAGCCACTGCACCGTTCCTGGAAGTACTGCAATACCAGGTTCGTGCCATGGAGGTGGATGGGTCAAACCACCCCACCCACCTCCTATTTCCAAAAAGCATAGGAGAACCACCTTCCTGATCCAGGGAGAACCACTTTGGGGTCATGGTTACTCCCCTGTCAGGTCAGTTACGCATGATCTTAGCCAAAAGGCCGAGTGGTGAGGGTACTCCCACAGTGCTGATCGGGAGGGAGTTTGACCCAGCGACAATGAAGGAATGGTGATAAACTTCCAAGTCAGGATGGTGTGTGACTTGGAGGTGATGGTGTTGCCATGCGCCTGCTGCCCTTGTCCTTCTATGTGGTAGAGATCACGGGTTTGGGAGGTGCTGTCGAAAAAACCTTGGCTAGTTGCTGCAGTGCATCTTGCAGGTGGTACACACTGCAGGCACGGTACTGTTAGGGCTGCACTCATCCAGGCAACTGGAGAGTATTCCCTCACATTCCTGACTTGTCCATTGTAGTTTGTGTGCAAGGCTTTGGGGAGTTAGAAGATCAATCACTCACCACAGAATATCCAGTGAACATCCCGACTTCTGACCTTATGATGGAGGGAAGGACAATGATGAAGCAGCTGAAGATGCTTGGGCCTAGGACACTGTCCTGAGGAACTCCTGCAGTGATGTCTTGGGGCTGAGATGATTGGTCTCCAACAATCACAACCATCTTCCTTTGTACTAGGTATGACTCCAGCCAGTGGAGAGTTTCCCCTTGATTCCCACTGACTTCAATTTTACTGGGGCTCCTTTATGCCACATTTGGTCAAACGCTGCCTTGATGTCAAGGGCAGTTACTCTCACCTCACAGGTCCTTTGTCCATGATTGGACCAAGGCTGCAATGAGGTCTGGAGCCGAGTGGTCCTGGCAGAACCCAAAGTGGGCATCAGTGAGCAGCTTATTGATGAGTAAATGCCACTTGATATCATTGTCGACAACACCTTCCATCACTTTGCTGATGATTTAGAGTAGGTTGGTGGGAAGGTAATTGGCCGGATTGGATTTGTCCTGCTTTTTGTGGACAGGGCATACCTGGGCAATTTTCCACTTTGTTGGGTAGATGCCAGTGTTGTAGCTGTACTGGAACTGCTTGGATAGAGGGGCGGTTAGTTCTGGAGCAGGAATCTTCAGCACTACAGCCGGGATGTAGTCTGTGCCGATAGCCTTTCTTGTATCCAGTGTGCTCACTTGATATCACACTGAGTGAATCGAATTGCCTGAAAACTAGCTTCTGTGCTGGTGGGAGCTCAAGAGGAGACCAAGGTGGACCATCCACTCGGCACTTCTGGCTGAAGATGGTTGCAACACTTCAGCCTTGTTTTTTGCACTCACATGTTGGGTGCCACCAGCATTGTGAATGGGAATGTTCACGGAACCTCTTCCGCCATTGGTTGTTTAAATGTCCAACCCCAGTCACGACTGGATTTGGCAGGACTGCAGAGCTTTGATCTGATCCATTGATTGTGGGATCGCTTGGCCTGTTTATAGCATGCTGCTTTTGCTGGTTAGCATGCAAATAGTCCTGTGTTGTAGTTTCACCAGGTTGGCACTCAATCTTTAGGTACGCCTGGTGCTGCTCATGGCTTGCTCTTCTACACTCCTCATTGAACCAGGATTAGTCCTCTGGCTTGATGTAATGGCAGAGTGAGGAATATGCTGGGCCATGAGGTTACAAGTTGTGATGGACCACCCAACTTCCTTTTCTAGTGCTCATGTTAGGTGACATTGTTAACGGTTCTCTCTCCTCAGGTACTGTCCCCCTCCCCTTCAAATCTGCCGTCATCACCCTCTCCTCAAAAATCCAACTCTTGACCCCACTGTGTTTGCAAGCTACCGCCCCATCTCCAACCTCCCTTTCCTCTCCAAAGTCTTTGAACGTGTTGTCGCCTCCCAAATCCGTGCCCATCTTTCCCGGAACTTCCTGTTTGAATCCCTCCAATCCGGTTTCCCCCTGCCACATTACCGAAACCGCTCTCATCAAAGTCACAAATGACATCTCGTTCACCCATCACCCCTAGCCTTCTGTTTGCAGACTTTGACATGGTTGACCATTCTATCCTCCTTTCTTATCTATCTAATCGTAGCCAGAAAATCACCTGCAATGGCTTCTCTTCCCACTCCTGCATCGTTATCTCTGGTGTCCCCCAAGGATATATCCTTGGCCCCCTCTTATTTCTCATCTATATGCTGCCCCTTGGCAACATCACCTGAAAATACGGTGCCTGTTTTCACATGATGACACCCAGCTCTACCTCACTACCACTTCTCTTGACTCCTCCAGTCTTGAAATTGTCAGACTGCTTGTCCGACATCCAGTACTGGATAAGCAGAATTTTTCTCCAATTAAATATTGGGAAGACCGAAACCATTGTCTTTGGTCCCCACTATAAACTCTGTTCCCTAGCCATTGACTCCATCCCTCTCCCTAGCTTCCGCCTGAGGCTAAACCAGACTGTTCACATTCTTTGTGTCATATTTGATCCTGAAATGAGCTTTCGACCACATATATGCGACATAACTAAAACCGCCTATTTCCACCTCCATAACATTGCCCGTCTCCGCTTCTGCCTCAGCTCATCTGCTACTGAAACCCTCATCCATGCCTTTGTTACCCCTGGACTTGACTACTCCAAAGCATTCCTGGCTGGCCTCCCACATTCTACCCCACGTAAACTTGAGGTCATCCAAAACTCGTCAGCCTGTGTCATAACTTGCGCTAAGTCCTGTTTACCCATCACCCCTGTGTTTACTAACCTACATTGGCTCCCGCTTAAGCAATGCCTTGATTTCAAAATTCTGATCCTTGTTTTCAAATCTCTGCATGTTCTCGCCCCTCCCTATCTCTGTAATCTCCTTCAGCCTCACAAACCTCCAAGATATTTGCGCTCCTCAAATTCTGCCCTCTTGAGCATCCCTGATTATAATTGCTTAACCATCGGTGACCGTGCCTTCAGCTGCCTGGGTCCTAAGCTCTGGAACTCCCGCCCTAAACCTCTCCCCCTCTGTGCCTCTCTTTCCTCCTATCTCTTTGACCAAGCTTTTGGTCATCTGCCATAATTTCTTCTTATGTGGCTTGGTATCAAATTTTTGTCTTATAACACTCCTGTGAAGCAACTTGGGACGTTTTACTACGTTAAAGGTGCTCTAAAAATAAAAGTTGTTGTTGTTGTTGTTGATGGCCCACTGTGCTTCATGAATGCCCACTTTTGAGCTGCCAGATCTGACCTGAATCTATCCCAATTGGTACAGTGGCAGTGCCACACAATTCGATGGAGGGTGTATGTGAAGATGAGACTTCATCCCCACAAAGTCTGTGCGGTGGTCACTCATGGCAAGCTGCATCTGCGACAGGTAGATTGTTGAGGACGAGGTCAAGTAGGTTTTTCCCTCGTCTTGATTTTCTCACTGCCTGCCACAGGCTCTGACTTTAGCACTCTGTCAGCTCGGTCAGTAGTGGTGCTACCAAGCCACTTTAGGCGATGGATATTGAAATCCCCACCCAGAGTACATTATGTGCCCTTGCTACCCTCAGTGCTTCTTCCTAGTGGTGTTCAACATGGAGGAGTACTGATTCATGAGCTGAGCTAGGGCAGTAGGTGATAATCAGCAGGAGGTTTCTTTGTCCATGTTTGATCTGATGCCACGAGACTTCATGGTGTCCAAAGTCAATTTTGAGGACTCTCAGGGTCACTCCCTCCTGACTGTATACCACTGGGCCATCACCTCTGGTAGGTCTGTCCTGTCCTGCTGGTCGGACTGGACATACCCAAGGAGGGCAATGGAGGATTCGAACATAAGAACATAAGAAATAAGAGCAGGAAAAGGCCATTCGGCCCCTCGAGCCTGTTCCTCCATTTATTAAGATCATGGCTGATCTTCTACCTCAACTCCACTTTCCTGCAGTGTTTCCATATGCCTTGGTTCCCTTGATATCGAAAAATCTATGGCTCTCTGTCTTGAATATACTTAAAGACTGAGCCTCCATAGCCCTCCGGGATAGAGAATTCCAAAGATTCACCACCCTCTGAGTGAAGAAGACATTGGGACGTTGGCTGAAAGGTATGATTTTGTGAGTATGACAATGTCAGGCTGTTGCTTGACTAGTCTGTGGGACAGCTCTCCCAATTTTTGCACAAGTCCCCAGATGTTAGTGAGGAGGACTTTGCAGGATCGACTGGGCTGGGTGTATCTTCTCATGTCCAAATCCGGTGCCTAATTTGGTACCAAGTGGTCTACCAGTTTTATTTGTATTATTGTTTTTCATAGTGGTTTGATACAACTGAGTGGCTTGCTAAGGCCATTTCAAAGGGCAGTTAAGAGTTGCTGTGGGTCTGAAGTCACATCGAGGCCAAACCAGGTAAGGACGGGAGATTTCCGACCTGAAAGGACATGAATGAACCAGATGGGTTTCTACAACAATCCCATAGTTTCATGGTCACCATTACTGATATCAGCTTTAGTTCTATATTTATTTAATTAGTTGAATTTAAATTCTCCAGCTGCTGTGGTGGGATTTGAACTCATAACTGCGCATCGCTGGATTACTATTCCAGTAACATAACTGCTATGCTCCCGGTTAACTAAATTAGCTAAGTATGATCTCACCTTCCTGAATCTATATAGTTTCTCTTTTAACAAGTTTGCTTTTCTAAGTATTCACCCACGAAATCCCTTAAAATTGTTTGAAAGATTTTCCTCAAAACTGATGTTAAATTTTGCAGTAAATCTGTCTTTGGTCCTTTGTTTTCAAATAAAATGCACATCTATTGGCCACTTTCCAATCCTCGAGCTTACACAGATGTCAGTTAAAACATTGCTTATTTCAGTTTCTATCTCCTTTTCAGGTTAATGGGTATATATTGTCCAGAACTTTGTTTTAAGAGCATCAACCCTGTTCAGAACTGTTATGTATGTAATAACTCGATGTAATACTGTAAACTACAAACCTGGCTCTGCTTTATTAGGGCCCAAAGTGATTACATTACATGATGGCTTGCCTTTTATACCTGAGCCGCGTATACGTGCGTACAGCCCAATGACCTCCGACAGTGGCGCCACCTGCTGGCTAGTAACCCCAAGCATACATACATGACAATATCTCCCTTTAAGATATTAGTAACAGTCTTTTTACAAATTGAGATGGTCCAGGGCTTTCTGCTACCGAGTTGATCGTCTCAGTTCAACTCCGGCCTTGGGCGAGCGTTCTGTGTCTGTTATGACTGGGGGCTGGGTAGCCGATCTGATGGGAGTGGCAATGACCATGTCAGGTGTCATGTATGTAGCCTTCATGTAACTGTAACCTTCATAACAACACTGCATACTGTACATACCTAAGAAATGCACATCTTGACTACAGGGGGTGAACTTGTGGGAGACAATCCTCACCTGGTCATCCAGCTTTATAAAGGGAGGTCCCACGCAGGGTCATTACTTCTTGGTCCTGTGAATAAAGGTTCAGGTCACAGAGTGACCTTGTCTGCAGAATGTGCCTCGTATGAATTTATAGTAGTGTGTAAGGACACAACATTTGGCGACGAGAAACGGGAATCAACGACTCATTTGGCACAGAGGAACGGTACTGTGTTGGTGAGGACTGGGACGATTTCGTTGAGGGGCTTCAGCAGAGCTTTGTCACGAAGGACTGGCTTGGAGATGCAGCGGCTGACAAGTGAAGGGCGCATCTACTGACCAGCTATGGACCTAAGACGTACGCGCTGATGAAAGACCTGCTTGCACCCGAGAAGCCGGCGGACAAAACCTTTGAAGTGCTCAGCAAACTGATCGGTGAGCACCTCAAACCGACGAGCAGTATACACATGGCCCGACACCGATTCTATACACAGCGATGCCGGGAAGGACAGAGCATACCAGACTTCATTGCGGACCTTCGGCACTTGGCCAGCCTCTGTAAGTTCACAGACGCCCGCAAGGGGGAGATGTTAAGGGATTTCTTTATTGAGGGCATTGGTCATGCCGGGATTTTCAGAAAGCTAATTGAGACCAATTACTTGACCTTGGAAGCGGCGGCGTTGTTGGCTCAAACCTTCATGGCGGGGGAGGAGGAAACCAAGATAATATACGCGGGCAACTCTGCTTCCAACATGGCGATGGATCAGGGAGTTAACATTGTAAACGCGACTCAGAACCCCGCAAGCAGGCAAGGGCAATTCGACACCACACAGGCAGCAACAGACTCTAGAGTGGGTCCTCAACAGAGACAATGGCAGGTTGAATGGACAATAACGCCATCACGGTGGACAACGCGTCCTGGGATGGGGCCATTGACACCGATTAACAGAGTGCTGAAGAATAATCAAAGAGACAATCCGAGAGGAATGCCTGATAACAGCCGTTTTATTCACAACGATCTCAGTCATGCTGGAGGTGCGGGGGCAGACATGCTGCAAAAACCTGTAGGTTTAAACAATTTATCTGTAGAAATTGTAACTTCAGTGGACATTTAGCCAGAATGTGCAGGAAGCCCGCAGCGAGGCTAATTTATGAGGCAGATGAACCAGAAGAGGGGTCTGCAAGGCAGGTTGATGCTTGGGACAAAGCAATGAATGCTGAAGTTCAACAGGTTCATGTGGCAAACATCCACAGCTTATATACCAAAACGCCACCGATGATGATGAAAGTCTGATTAAACAACATCCCAGTATGCATGGAGCTGGACACAGGGGCCAGCCAGTCACTTATGAGTGTCCAACAATTCGAGAAACTATGGCCACTCAGAGCTAGCACACCCAAACTAGAACGCATTGACACGCAATTACGGAGGTACACCAAAGAGATCATCCCAGTGCTAGGCAGTGCAATGTTGGTGGTCACACATAATGGATCAGAGAACCGGCTGCCACTCTGGATTGTCTCGGGAAATGGTCCCACGCTTTTGGGGAGGAGCTGGCTAGCCAAGATGAACTGGAAATGGGGAGATGTGCACGCCATTTAACCTGTGGAGCGAAGTTCATGCTCACAGGTCCTACAGAAATTTGAGTCACTACTTCAACCTGGTGTCAGGACTTTCAAAGGTACCAAACTAGTGATACGCATCACCCCGGACGCCAGACCAGTGCACCACAAAGCCAGAGCTGTGCCGTATGTAATGCGGGAGAAAATTGAGAGTGAGTAAGACAGTTTGCTAAGAGAGGGCATAATTTCGCCCATTGAATTCAGTGACTGGGCAAGCCCCATTGTCCCTGTCCTAAAAGCGGATGGCTCGGTCAGGATCTGTGGCGACTACAAGGCCACTATCAACCGAGTGTCACGACAAAACCAATACCCGCTTCCGAGAGTGGAGGATCTTTTTGCCATGCTGGCAGGCAGCAAGCTGTTCACCAAGTTGGACCTCACTTCAGCCTTCATGACCCAGGAACTGGCCGAAGAATCCAAGCTACTGACCACCATCACCACGCACAAGGGACTGTTTGTCTACAACAGGTGTCCGTTTGGCATTCGATCAGCGGCCGCTATCTTTCAAAGTAACATGGAAAGCCTGCTCAAATCCATCCCTGGAACACTCGTACTTCAGGACGACATCCTTGTCACCGGTCGTGACACCGAGGAACACCTCCACAACGTGGAGGAGGTGCTACGCCGACTGGACCGGGTAGGCCTGTGACTAAAGAAGTCCAAGAGTGTGTTTTTGGCCCCAGAGGTCGAGTTTTTGGGCAGGAGGGTTGCTGCAGATGGGATTCGGCCTACCGAATCCAAAACGGAGGCGATTCGACGAACGCCCAGGCCCTGCAACACATCGGAGATGCGTTCATTTCTGGGACCCTTGAACTATTTCGGGAACTTTCTGCCAAACTTAAGCACATTGTTGGAGCCACTACACGTGCTCCTGCGTAAGAGTTGTGATTGGTTTTAGGGGGACTGTCAGGAACGGGCTTTCAATCGGGCGCTGAACCTGCTTTGTTCTAATAAGCTGTTGACTCTGTACAACCCCTGTAAGAAATTGGTTCTGACGTGTGATGCATCATCCTGTGGGGTTGTGTGTGTGTTGCAGCAGAGTAATGATGAGGGCCAACTCCAACCTGTGGCTTATGCCTCCAGGTCGCTCTCTCAAGCAGAACGGGGATATGGGATGGTTGAAAAGGAAGCACTTGCATGTGTCTACGGGGTGAAAAAGATGCAGCAGTACCTTTTTGGCAGAGGTTCGAGTTAGAAACGGACCACAAGCCGTTAACATCCCTGCTGTCAGACAGCAAGGCTGTCAATGCCAATGCGTCAGCTCGCATACAGCGATGGGCTCTCACGTTGACTGCGTATGACTACACCATACGGCACCGGCCAGGCACCAAAAATTGCGCTGACGCGCTCAGCAGGCTTCCACTGGCCACCACTGAGGGGGCAGCGGAGCAAAGCGCTGAGATGGTCATGGCCGTTGAAACCTTTGACAGTGGAGGCTCCGCCGTCACAGCCCGCCAGATCAAAATCTGGACCAACAGAGATCCACTCCTATCCTTGATTAAGAAATGTGCCCTGGGGATTGGGCACCCGCACACGGAGCATGCCCCAAGCAGGTCAGACCGTTTCACAGACGGATGGATGAGTTCTCCATCCATGCTGACTGCCTACTGTGGGGCAGCCGGGTAGTCATGCCCCAGAAGGGAAGGGAAGCATTCATCAGGGAACTCCACAGTGAGCATCCAGGCATCGTGCTAATGAAGGCCATTGCCCGGTCACATGTATGGTGGCCGGGAATTGACTCAGACCTGGAACACTGTGTTCACAGATGCACGACGTGTGCCCAGCTGGGTAATGCCCCCAGGGAGGCCCCACTCAGCCTGTGGCCCTGGCCCACCAGGCCATGGTCACGTATTCACGTAGACTACGCGGGGCCCGTTCATGGGAAAAATGTTCCTCATTGTTGTTGATGCGTACTCGAAATGGATCGAGTGCATCATATTGAATTCGTGCACGACATCCACCACTGTGGAGAGTCTGCGTGCGGTCTTTGTGACCCACGGCTTGCCGGACATCCTGGTTAGCGACAACGGCCCGTACTTCACTAACTGTGAATTCCGGAAGTTCATGTCAGGTAATGGCATCAAACATGTCAGGACGGCACCGTTCAAGCCGGCTTCCAATGGCCAGGCAGAACATGCGGTCCAAATCATAAAACAAGGCATGCTCCGGATTCAAGGACCCTCCCTTCAATGCCGCCTATCGTGTCTCCTGCTGACCTATAGGTCCCGACCGCATTCGCTCACGGGGGTCCCGCCTGCGGAACTACTCATGAATCGTACACTTAAAACTCGGCTGTCCCTCATTCATCCTGTCAGACATTGTTGAGGGCAAGCGCCAGTCCCAAAATGAGTGCCATGACCGTAACTCAAAGGGGAGATGTATAGAAATCGATGACTCTGTATTTGTTCTTAATCACGCTTTGGGACCCAAGTGGCTTGAGGGTACTGTAATTGGCAAAGAGGGGAATAGGGTTATAGTGGTCAGACTTAACAATGGACCGATATGCCGCAAGCATCTGGACCAAGTAAAAAAAAGGTTCATCATGGACACTGAGGAACCTGAGGAAGATCATGAGATGTTGCCCACACCACCGCCAGTGAACGAGCAACAAGAACATTCAGCAGCATGCACAGTCCCTGCGGCCAGCCCGGACAAGCCAGAATCACCACAGGTGACAGAGACGCATGCCAAGGCTCAACAACTAGAGCTCCAACCGTGGCGCTCCACGAGAGATCGTCGACCACCTGAAAGACTTAATCTTTGACCCCATAAGACGTTGGGGGCGGGGGGAGTGATGTCATGTATGTAACCTTCATGTAACTGTAACCTTCATAACAACACTGCATACTGTACACACCTAAGAAATGCACACCTTGACCACAGAGGGTGAACTTGTGGGAGACACTCCTCATCTGGTCATCCAGGTATATAAAAGGGAGGTCCCACGCAGGGTCATCACTTCTTGGTCCTGTGAATAAAGGTTCAGGTCACATAGTGACCTTGTCTGCAGAATGTGCCTCGTGTGAATTTATAGTAGTGTGTAAGAATAATACATCAGGGATTGAAAGTCCAGATTCATTGATGACAGCAGAGCCCTCTGATGACTGAGGGTAGGTTGGTTGGTCACTGATTGTGTCTTCCTCAGACTGTTCCGGTTCATCCGTGTGCCGCAGCTTTATCTGATCAACATGTTTCCTGCATGTTTGCCCATTCTTGAGCTTGATGATAAACACTGTGTTACCCTCCTTGGCCGTAACAGTACCAGCGATCCACTTGGGACCTTGACTATAATTTAGTACATACACAGGATCATTAACAGAAATATTGCATGACACAGCAGCGCGATCATGATACCACTGCTGACTTTGATGTCTGTATTCAACATGATCATTCAAGTCAGGGTGAACAAGAGAGAGCCTGGTCTTGAGACCTCTCTTCATCAATCGTTCAGCAGGGGGGACCCCTGTAAGCGTGTGGGGTCTTGTCCTGTAACTAAGCAATATGCATGACAAGCGAGTCTGCAGTGATCCTTGAGTTACACGTTTCATACTTTGCTTGATGGTTTGGACAGCACGCTCTGCTTGACCATTAGATGCGGGTTTGAATGGTGCTGACCTCACATGTTTGATACCATTGAGTTTCATGAATTCTTGAAATTCCAGACTAGTGAAGCAAGGTCCGTTGTCGCTTTCAATGATGTCGTGCAGACTATGAGTGGCAAACAGACATGAGGGCTCTCAATGGTAGCTGTGGATGTACTGGATGACATGATTATACACTCTATCCACTTGGAATATGCATCCACCACAACTAAAAACATCTTTCCCAGAAAGGGACCTGCAAAATCGATGTGGATCCTGGATCATGGTTTAGATGGCCATGACCACAGACTCAGCGGCGATTACATAGAAACATAGAAAATACGTGCAGGAGTAGGCCATTCGGCCCTTCGAGCCTGCACCGCCATTCAATGAGTTCATGGCTGAACATGCAACTTCAGTACCCCATTCCTGCTTTCTCGCCATACCCCTTGATCCCCCTAGTAGTAAGGACGACATCTAACTAATTTTTGAATATATTTAGTGAATTGGCCTCAACAACTTTCTGTGGTAGAGAATTCCACAGGTTCACCACTCTCATTTATCCACATTTATCCACATTATACTTCATCTGTCATGCATTTGCCCACTCACCTAACCTATCCAAGTCACTCTGCAGCCTCATAGCATCCTCCTCGCAGCTCACACTGCCACCCAACTTAGTGTCATCCGCAATTTTGGAGATACTACATTTAATCCCCTCGTCTAAATCATTAATGTACAATGTAAACAGCTGGGGCCCCAGCACAGAACCTTGCGGTACCCCACTAGTCACTGCCTGACATTCTGAAAAGTACCCATTTACTCCTACTCTTTGCTTCCTGTCTGCTAACCAGTTCTCAATCCACGTCAGCACATTACCCCCAATCCCATGTGCTTTAACTTTGCACATTAATCTCTTGTGTGGGAACTTGTCGAAAGCCTTCTGAAAGTCCAAATACACCACATCAACTGGTTCTCCCTTGTCCACTCTCCTGGAAACATCCTCAAAATATTCCGCTGGTGCTTTACTAAGCTGCATGCAAGTGTTGCACTGATGCACACATGATTCCAGGTCAGAGTCAATTCCAGGCCACCATATATGAGACCTGGCAATGGCTTTCATCATGACAATACTGGGATGAGTGCTATGTAGATCATGTATAAATTTGTCTCTGCCTTTCTTAGGCATAACAACACGATTACCCCACAGTAAACAATCTGACTGAATGGATAGTTCGTCTTTGCGATGGTTGTAAGATTTGGTCTCAGCACCCATTTGCTTGGGTATGGCAGATCAATCAGCACCAAGGACATAACGTTTCACAACTGATAATATCGGGTCCTGGCAGGTCCAGGTCTCAACTTGTTGAGCCATGACAGGGGTTCCTTCACTTTCAAAAGCACCCATAACTAAGTAGGTCTGCAGGTTGTGGCATCTCCACCTCCGGTGTGGGCAACAGCAGACGGTTCAGAGCATCGGCACAATTCTCAGTGCCAGGTCTATGGCGAATGACATGATCATAGGCAGATAATATCAGCGCCCACCTCTGGATGCGGGACGATGCATTGGTATTGATACCTTTGTTTTCCGAAAACAATGAAATGAGTGGCTTGTGATCTGTTTGCAGGTACCAAACAGGTACTGATGCATCTTTTTAACCCCATACACACAGGCTAATTCTTCTTTTTCTACCATGCTGTATGCTCTTTCCACCTTTGACAAACTTTTAGAAGCATACGCAACAGGTTGTAGATTACCCCACTCATTAGCTTGTTGGAGCATGCAACCAACTCCATATGACGAAGCATCACAGGCCAATACTAGACGCTTACATGGATCATAATGTACCAGCAGCTTGTTAGAGCAAAGCAGATTAGTAGCTCTATCTTGAGATGCACCCCAAACCAAGTTGTCGCCTTTTCTTAGCAGCATGTGCAGTGGCTCTAAAGAAGTGCTCAATCTAGATAGGAAATTACCAAAGTAGTTGAGTAGACCAAGGAACGAACGCAGCTCCGTCACATTCTGAGGCTTGGGTGCATTTTTTATGGCCATGGTTTTTGAGTCTGTAGGCCTGATGTCGTCAGCAGCAATTTTCCTTCCCAGGAATTCGACTTCCGCTGCCATGAAGATGCACTTCGAATGTTTCAGTCTGAGTCCCACTTTGTCCAGACAATGTAGAACCTCTTCCAGGTTGTTCAGATGTTCGGCGGTGTCACGACCTGTGACCAGGATGTCATCTTGGAACATGACGGTTCTAGGGACGGACTTCATTAGACTCTCCATGTTCCTCTGAAATATGGCTGCAGCCGAGCGAATTCTGAAAGGACACCTGTTATAGACAAACAGTCCTTTATGAGTGTTGATGCATGTAAGTTTCTTCGACATCTCGACCAGCTCCTGTGTCATGTAGGCCGACATCAGATCCAGTTTAGTGGACAACTTCCCCCTAGCTAGCGTTGCAAACAGGTCATCAGCCTTCGGTAACGGGTATTGATCCTGTTTCGAAACTCGGTTGATCGTAACCTTGTAGTCTCCACAAATCCTGACAGTGCCATCATTCTTCAACCCTGGAATAATGGGGCTGGCCCGTTCGTTAAATTCGACCGGTGATGTGACCCCTTCACGCTGGAGTCTGTCCAGTTCGATTTCGACCTTCTCCCTCATCATGTACGGAACCACCCAAGCTTTATGATGGACTGGTCTTGCATCCGAGTCCACGCAGATCTGCACCTTGGCTCCCGTGAAATTGACAATGCCTGGTTCAAATTGCGAGGGGAGCTTGCTCAACACTTGAGCACATGGAGTATCATCCTCCGACAACAATGCGTTGATATCGTTCCAATTCCATTTGACTTTTTCTAGCCAATTCCTGCCGAACAGCGTTGGACCATTACCTGGAACAATCCATAACGGTAAATCATGAGCCGCACCATCATATGACACCTTGCCTACTGCACTGCCAATCACCGTTGTGAGTTCTTTAGTGTACGTACGCAACTTGGCATTGACTGGACTCAGCTTAGGCCTCACAGCCTTAGTATCCCACAGCTTGTCGAATGTCCTCTGGCTCATTATTGATTGACTCGCATCCGTGTTCAATTCCATCAGTACCAGCACACCGTTAAGTTTCACATTAATCATTATCGGTTGGCTCTTTGTTAGGAATGAATACAGTCCATACACTTCCTCCTCTGGTATCTCGGATTGCATATCTGGATCCGCGCTATATTGGTCATCATCCTCCACGTAGTGTGTCGCAGCACGCTTCCTCAGTTGCGGACACATGCGCTGGAGATGCCCCAGTCTCGAACAGCCTTTACAAATGTACTGTTTAAACTGACACTGATCAGGCCGATGATTGCCCCCACAATGCCAACACAGTGAAATCGGATTCATTCCTGTTAGTGGACTTTGGGCAGCCACAGGTTTCGCATATGCAGTCGAGTAGGCTCTGCCATATGCAGCTCTGCCAAACGATGATACAATCTTGTTGACAGTACTTGCCGAGTTCCGATTTTTGTCCATCGATCATGCATGCCTGGGCAATCGTGATGGCCTTGCTCAAATCCAGCATCTCCGCTGCCAGTAGCTTACGCATTATCACCTTGTGGTTGATGCTGATTACAAAGAAGTCCCGCAGCATGCCTCCCAATGCGTTTTCGAACTTACACGGTCCAGCTAGACGTCTTAGGTCGGCAAAGAATTCCAACACATCCTGGTCTTCAGAATGAACGTGCGTATAGAATCGATATCATTAGATGATGATGCCTTCTTCTGGTTAGAGATGGTCACGTACCAGAGAACACAATTCCTCATAGTCCTTGTCCGTTGGACTTGCAGGGGAGAGAAGATTCCTTATGAGTCCATAGATTTTCGGACTGCAAACCATGAGGAAGATCGCCCTGCACCTAATTGCGTCAGTGGGTTCCTCCATTTTGTTGGCCACGAAGTACTGGTCCAGGTGAGCTACAAAATCTGCCCAGTCCTCTCCCTCCACGAATCTCTCCAGAATTCCAATTGTGCTCATTTTTGCATGCGAAGGTTCTTAAGTTGCCTTGTCGTCAAATGTTACGCATGTAATAACTCGATAGACTGAATACTGTAAACTAAAACAGGTACAAACCTAGCTTTGCTTTATTAGGGCCCAAAGTGATTACATTACATGATGTCTTGCCTTTTATACCTGTGCCGCAATGACCTCCGACGATGGCGCCACCTGGTGGCTAGTAACTCCAAGCATACATACATGACAAGAACTGCTTTATTTCTTTATTCTTTTGTTCCCTCCTAAATTTGATCCTTTTTTCTCTCTTGCCTGTTGATGCAATGAAAATACAATTATGCAAAATATCTTTTATGAACCTTTAAAGCCGGAGATTGCAATCTTTTATTCAGTGAGTGTGATTGTCCATCTTACTGCCAATGCGTTTCACTGACATCTCATCTCCTTCAGCTGATCAGATGAGCTAATCGAGGCAGCTGTTGCGCACTTATATTTATCATGGTAATATTTTTAAATCTCGGTGGAGTTCCTTCCAAACTATTCATAATCTTTCAAGGTTGCCAAGTTTCTTTGCATTTTCTCTGAGGAAAGACCATTGAGAAATTTAAAATCTCCATAACATTTAACAGCTGCCACAGAGTATGTTTCATGTAGGTTTCCATGACCACTGCCAACAAGTTCAGTCAACAGAGCTAACATGGATAATAACACTCCACCTCACAGTCTAACAGTTGGAGATAAATTAAAGCAATATGCAACCAGGGCAAATTAATTGTAAAAGCAGTTCTGTAAATACCAGACTACCAACACTTACCGCATTTTTAGTGCCCCATGATTTTACACAACGAAACGGTCTAACCAAATTTCAACACCTATGTTAGATGAGAAGCTGGTAAAGTAAGAATGCCATTGTCTATATATGGAATGATAATATAGTTCTCCTGATGTGTATTTGCAATCTTATGGGTACACCATTAATATCTGGTTTACATTTTAAGATAACCTATATATATTCTAACTTCCTTCATAGGTTACACTGGTACCTCTCTTCGGGCTCAATTTAACCCAGTTATCTGCACTGTTTATTTGGAGTGCACTGCTTTTTTTGGCGTAAATTAAAATATCCAAGTTTCCCCAAAGTTTCTGCATCAGCGTAACTCAGTTAGTTACGATTTTTTTAGGTTAGTATTTTTTTGGGTCATAGGGGGCTTAACTTGATGTCTGCGTCAGTTTTTCACATTTAAGCAAGTTTGGCTAATGTACATTTTCCTAGGACGGTATATGTGACCACTCCCAAAAAAATCTTTTGGACATGTAAAATAAACCAGCGCACATTAAAAAATCGGCACAGAAAGACGCCATTGTTTGTATGTGAAATTTTGGAGGAAGTCAAGAAGACAAAGAATATGCATCATGAAGCTCAATTTGTTCAAAGTCAAAAGGGAGAAAATGGAAGTCGAATGGAATTCTTTCATTTTTGATTTTTTTCAAAGTACCACACCACCAGCAACCGAAGGTCTCCTCACTGGGCTCGAGGGTCGGCCGGCAGAATCGCCCCCTCGCCCGGACACAGGAGCTCGGGGCTTGGCTTCAAAGGAAGCCGGGGTGGGGGTTGGGGTGGAAGCGGAACTGAAGGGATGAAAACCCTTATACATACAGCAGCTTCAAAAGAAGCCCGGGGGAGGGGCGGGGGGGGGTGGGGAGGGTGGTGTGGGGGCAGGGAGGGGGGGGGGCTGTTGGTGGATGCCGAGCCCCTGTGTAAGGTGAGGGAGCGATTCTGCCGGCCGAACCTCGAGCCCAGTGAGGAGACGTTCGGTCAGTGGTACTTTGAAAAAAATCTAAAATTGAAGAATTGCATGAGACTTTGTTGCTCCAACTGTCTTCATTGAATGCCTAGCTTCCTGTTCTAAGCAAGCCTATTGCACATGTGCAGACCAGGGTGTGGTCCATACCAGGCCGTGCACCTTGGGGAGAGAGAGGGGAAAGAAGGTTTGAGTAATTTGTCCTGATGTTTTGAGCTTCTTGCAAAGCTACAATTAAATTATGGGGGCAATATTGACAATGCCAGACCTCGTGCAAGCCTTCTGCATGATGGTGCTGTGGAGGAGACAACTGATTAGACATCATCACATGAGGAACCTCGGAGCACGTAGGATGATGGGCATGAGGCCTTACTCACATCGGGTATATCGAGACAGGCGTTCGTACCTGCATCGGAGTGATGCAGGCTGTGTGAGAAGGCGGTGTTTCTGCAAAGAAGTTATAACTGAGGTCTGTGAGTTAGTAAAAGAAGACCTACACCCGAGAAGCATCAGGAGGACTGCTTTGTCAGTTGAATTAAAGGTTACAGCTACACTTTCATTTTATGCATCTGGATCATTGCAGGCCACAACTGGGGATGTTTGGACCATTTCTCAACATGCAACATATATCTGCATTCGGCAGGTGACTGCTGCACTATATGCCCGGAGGAATGACTACATAAAGTTCCCCATGACAGGACTGTGGGCTTCTCCATGATTGCTGGCTTCCCAAAGGTACAGGACTGCATTGATTGTACCCACATCGCCTTGCAAGCACCTTTGAAGGATTCCAAGATGTACAGGAACAGAAAAGGCTTCCACTCCATGAATGTGCAGCTCGTCTGTGATGACCTGCATCACATCATGTCAGTTGATGCGAGATAACCTGGCAGCACCCATGATGCATTTATCCTACTCGAGAGCGCTATATCAGCCATGTTTCAACAGCAGCCAGAAGGGCAGAGTTGGCTGCTGGGGAACAAATGGTACAGCCTCGCCACCTGGCTCATGACACCCTTACGCGTAATCCGGACGCAAGCTGACTGGGAATACAATATGTCGCACATTGCGATGCACAACATAATAGAGAGGACCATTGGCATCTTGAAGCAGCGACTCCGATGCCTGGACCATTCCGGAGGCTACTTGCAATACTCCCCTGAGATGGTCGGTCAGTTCGCTGTTGTGTGCTGCATGCTGCATAACTTAGCCATCATGAGGCAGCAGCAGCTGGTAGAAGATCCACCTGAGGTGCGAGTGGCTGATCATGAGGAGGAACATACAGATGATGATGATGAGGAGGAGGAGGAGGAGGAGGAGGAGGGGGAAGCCATGCAACTACCTGAACCCGGAGCATGACGGCGGAGGAGGCGGGCCGTCGTGCCTCTTTAACAATTGCTTGAGCCTTGCGCCAGCAGCTCATCCGTGAACACTTTGCTACCTGAAGGCTCAGCGACAACTATTCCACATGGACCATGTTTACTGTTTGGACCTGTTCCGTAATGTGGTGTTGTGTTAATGGAACAAATAATGGAAATGATTCTTCTTTAGTTCAAAAAGTTGTGTTAATAATGGAACAAATAATGGAAATGATTCAGTTATAATTTCAAATATATTTTATTCAAAGGTTTAACACTTGTTTGTACTTAACTTATCTTTAATAAAAATATTCTTCCATCAAACTTTAAAGTTTTCAGTTAAGATCACTTGCAAACTTTAAGATCACTTAAAAACTTTAAGATCACTTACAAAAAACTTTTAATTTGAGAACAGTTACAACAGTACCAACAACAACAACAGCAGCAAAGAAAGGCTGCACAAATCTCTCCTCCACCTTATTCTAAGACCGCTTGATATGCTTGGTCTTGGTGGCTTCACCCCGGCCCGCAGGCAGTGGCGCAGCATTTCTTGGGTTGGTACCAAGCTTATTCTTTCGAACATCTTGAGTAATGCGCACTTCTTGATGGGGGCAAGGCAGGCGGTTACGTGGAAGGCCCAGCTTGGGCCTCTTCAAAGATGGTCTGGGGATTGGAGTGGCAGTTGATTCCGTCAATGGCCGCAGGGTCTAGGCACCTTCCATTATTGCAGCAGCTAACTCCGACATTCCCTCCCTCATGTGCCCTGACAGTGTCTCAACTATCTACAACATTCCCTCCCTCATGTTCACCGACAGTGTACGACAGTGTATCAGCTACCAGCAACATTCCCTCCCTCATGTGCCCAGACAGTATTCCTATCTCTCGCAAGAGTGTTGTTACTTCTCCCGACAGTCCCGTTACCTCATCACCCACCCCACTGATGGTGTCCAGGAGTGATCGCATAAGGTCAATGCTCTCCCCACTCATTGCCATCATCTGAACCACATCTGTTAAATCCTGCACCTCAGGAGAGCACTGTCGAGCTCTCCTTCCCCTCCTCACCCTGGTTGTGGCTCGCTGCACCCCACTGGGACGCGCAGCCTTGGACAATGAGTCCCTGGGTTTGGTTCGCTGCATCCCACTGGAACGTCTAGCCTCGGACTGTGCAAAACCATGGAATGTTCCAACACTCGTCCTCTCAGGAAAAGACCTGGCACCTCAATGGCCGGCACCTGCACCTCCACCTCCTCCAGAGTGAGTACAAGAGTGGGGGCTTCACCCTCCCCCTCCCCTACCCCTCGCCCTCACCCCCATGCTCTTAGTCTGGAAGATGGGATTGGAAGATGTTCTCCTCTTCAGGCTCGTCCGCATCTGAATAATCTGCATCAGCTTCAGCCTCGTCAGGGTTGGTCTCAAGTTCTGCAAAATATAACAGAACAGACAAATGGTTAGCAGCAGAGGAGGGGGCAGGGTGGGCGGCATGAGTAGGCTCACACAGCGCAGGCAGCAGGCTCATTTGAAGGACCATGATGAGTGTTAGCACATTGCATCAACCAAAGTGTAGCTGACGGAGACATCCCCATGAACCGAAGCATGGCTAGCCCGTGCAGTACTTGACTTTTATGAAAGCCAGACTGTGGAATTTGCAGGACTTACCCTCTCCCTCGAGTGTGGGCCCAGCTTGTGCAGTGGTGGTTGCTTTTCTCCAGGCAGGACCCATCAAAGCAGCGACCCTGTCTTCCAAGTGTGTCAGTGGGTGCAGATTTGCCGGGCCTCCTCCTGTTTGAGTTCTTTCTCTTTTGTTGTGTGCCACTTTCTTCTGCAAAGATGAAAATATAACTTTTTAGAGAGGGTGTCTTTCTGCTGGGTGGGACATACAGATGGTCACATTTAACAATTGCAATTCCAGTGAATAAATTAAAATATTACTTACACTAACTACTTGACCAAGATCCTGGCATTTCTTTTTACACTGGCCTCCAGACCTCGGGGTAGTCACCATTGCACAGTAATCTTCTGCAAGTTGGTCCCAGCATTTCTTCATTTCTTTTGCTAAAACTTTTATGTGACCTCTGCTGGTGTCCAGCTCATGCCATCTGGCCTCAACTACAGTAACTAGTGCCTCCACTTCATCCTGTGAGAAACTCTTGGTCCTTGAGCTGCGTTGCATATTGCAGCTCCGATTTTTCCACTGAGAATTAAAGTTCTCACATAGCACTCAAAGTTCTCACAGTCAACTGGCTCTTTAAAACTGGCCGAATGCAGACCAGGTGGTGTACTGGGCATGTGTGCCCATAGCAGTCACATAAAAAAAGTAATTTTTTTTCCACACATGCGCATCATTTTTTTCGGCGCAGACAATAGACTCCACCCCCCGAAGCTAAATGACAGGCTGCGAGGCGGCAATTAAAAAATTTAGAACGGGGTAACTTGCAAGTTATTTTTTTGGAGTAGTCGGGGCCAAAAAAAACAGGCTTACACGCCAAAAAACGGCATTGGGGAAAATTGAGCCCATAATCTGTTATAACAATCACAGTTCAAAGACATAGGTATTCCGATTGTAATGGTGACGGTAACCCATTAAAATGAATGGGCTGTTGTTGGCACTACAGTTGGAAAATTGATACCACCATTTCCTCCAAAGATTCACTTGTATTTGGAAAGATTCATAAGAAGAAATTATTCGAGGTTGAACTGTGTCAGCAAGAGTTAGGGCAGCTGCATGTCCTGGAGACAATGGGGGTAATTTTTAACCGAATCACGGCGTGGGTTGAGGTACGGATGGGAGGTTAAATTGGTAGAAATAGTGAGCGCGTTTGGAAGCCGCTCCAACCCGTCAACGTCTGTGTTTAACTTGAGCACGTTCAGCTGTTTGAGCGTAACTCCCTTGGGGGAGGTGAGCGAGCAATTTAAATATGCAAATCGTTGGAGTGCAGTAATATTTCAACATACTTTCTTCATTCAAAGGGTTGTGAATCTTTGGAATTTTCTATCTCAGAGGGCTGTGGATGCTCAGTCATTGAGTATATCCAAGGCAGAGATCGATAGACTTTTGGATACTAAGGGAAGCAAAGGATATGGGGATAGTGCAGGAAAGTGGAGTTGAGGTAGAAGATCAGCCATGATCTCATTGAATGGCAGAGCAGGCTCGAAGGGCCATATGGCTTACTCCTACTCTTCTTTTTTATATTTTGATTATCCAAGTGTTTCCCAGGCTTCCTGAAAATTACCATTGAAATCAAGGTGAGAGCACAAAGCAAAATCATGGGGCTCATTAAAAATTAGGTAGAATAGTGCAATAAACAATGTTGCTGCAAAGCTGTGTGGCCATGCAGCGGCCTGGAAGTCCTGCGTAGGCCGTTCAATGGCTTTTCAATAGAAATAACCACGCTTCGGCGAAAATTTGAATGGGCTGTGCAGCCAGTTAAAGGGACCGCGCACAAAAAAATTAGAGGGAACATTGGCAATAAATACTCAGTGCTCACACATGCTTTCTTACCGACCACTGGGAAACGTTTTTTTCCGAGTAATTGTGGTGAGGGGTTAGCTTCTACAGTTTGGACGTTTTGAGACTCAGATCAAGCTGGGTGGCACCTTGGCTGCCTCAGATTGGACCTCGAACAAGAATCAAGATGAGCATCAGCAGAGGGGAGCAGAGAGGGGAGCAGCAGAGGCTCGAGCTGACAGAAGCACTACCCGTGTAACAGGTTTTACAGACAGAGGCTCAGTTTCCTTGACCTTTAAGAAGAGCAGTGTTTCCGCAGGCTGAGCTTGTCGTGTCAGGTGGTGGCAGACATCGGAAGCCTCCGAGAAGAAGACCTGTTCTTGCTGGACTTGGTGCCCGCGCATTACCAGAGGCTGTTAAAGTGACCACTGCCATCAACAATTTTTGCCTCCGGATCCTTCCAGAGCTCTGCCGGAGACATTTCCAGGATCATTTCCCTGCTCCTTGGTTATGTCAGCTTTGCCTGTGATGATGGCACTCAGAATGAGCTGGCTTCCCACAGGTGCAGGGTGTCATCGACTGCACACATGTGGTAATCTGCAGATCGCCAGATCAAGCTGTGGTATTGGTTAACTGCAAGGGGTCCCCTCTATCAGTGTGCAGCTGATGTGCAACCGCAAGAAAAGATTTATGCAGGTGTAAATCAGATTCCCAGGGAGATGCCATGATGCTTTCGTCCTGCAGCAATCCAAGCTTCCTCAGCTCTTTGGATCTGCAAGGAAAAGCTGCTCGGAAACAAAGTACACCCTCTCCAAACTTGGCTGGTGACACCTGTGAGGAACCCAACCAATGAAGCCCAAGAGTGAGACAACGAAAGCCATTTATGTTATTTACAACCGGATGCGTCATTGTACAAGTGATTGACATGCTCAAGATGGGCTTCAGGTGCCTGGACAAATCTGAAGGTGCTCTTCAGTACTCACCAGTCAGATTGTCCAGAATGTTCGTGATGTGCTATGCTCTGTACAATATTGCAGAGCAGTGACGATTGGAGCTGCAGGAGGAACCAGGCTCTGAGCACACATCGTCTGCAGAGGAATCCAAAGAGGACGAGGAAGAGGAGGAGGAGGAGGAGGAGGTAGGTGGGGACCTGATTGCAGCACCAGCCACACACATTGCTGCCCAGTCTGCCAGGGATTCTCTTATAGCTGTAAGGTTCCATTAATTACCAGCACTGGACCTATGTTAGAACCACATCCAATCGCAAATCTCATCCCCTGCCCCAATCCCACTTCCACAAAGCAGTCCTTCTACCAACCAATCACCCATTTCATACACCCCCATTGGTTCCCATCAATTAATGTCTTCCCTTTCATCACCAAACAACTGAAAAGGTGAGTTGCCACCCAGCAACCATGAATGGGCAACATGGGTGGTGCAAAGTAATATATTGTATGTGCTTCTACTAAAGAACAGAAACTTAACAACATAACATTTTGTCACTCACGCATGACCATACCGTTGTGCAACTATAAAGCTTTACTCTTCCTTTTCCTAACACTCCTATGTGCTGCAATCTCTTTGGCTTGGAGCAGAGGAAGAGGCAAACTGCTCAGATCCCTGCTCTGACTGCTGAGATGCTCTTGGCCAACGACCTCTGGGTTTTACACAAGGGCCCATCAAAGACTGCCCCACCTGCATCTGTGCGGGGGCAGACTCGGCCATCGGGAGATGAGGCAGCATGCCGGGTACTCACTGAGGAAGGATCAGTGGGTGAGAAGTGGGAGCACTTTGTATGCAGTTCCCAATTCCATGTCGCCTTTCGCCATCATCCCTCATGGGCCAGCTGCACTTTACTCTTACCACTCTCCTAGAGAGCAGCTTGGTGCAGATCAGTGCGGTGCTACAAGGCCAAGGCTAAGGTGTCTGACATCCTATTTAAGGCGCCAGACATGTTGGCATCCAGGGTCTACACAGCCGTGATCAAGGTGTGCATGGCCTCATTTGATTGTTGTGATTGACGTTCCACAGAGTTAGGCCAATCTATTCATGGAAGAAGACATCCTCGCAATCCATGTGACATCTGTCATGTATGTAACCTTCATGTAACTGTAACCTTCATGTAACAACACTGCATACTGTAAACACCTAAGAAATGCACACCTTGACCACAGGGGGTGAACGTGTGGGTGACACTCCTCACCTAGTCATCCAGGTATATAAAGGGAGGTCCCAAGCAGGGTCATCACTTCTTGGTCCTGTGAATAAAGGTTTGGGTCACAGAGTGACCTTGTCTGCAGAATGTGCCTCGTGTGAATATATAGTAGTGTGTAAGGACATTATGTTTGGCGACGAGAAACGGGAATCAACGACTCACGAGAATGGCCACCGGTAGCACAGAGGAATGGTACTGTGTTGGTGAGGACTGGGATGATTTCGTTGAGAGGCTCCAGCAGAGCTTTGTCACGAAGGACTGGCTGGGAGATGCAGCAGCTGACAAGCAAAGGGCGCATCTACTGACCAGCTGTGGACCAAAGACATATGCGCTGATGAAAGACCTACTCGCACCCGAGAAGCCAGCAGACAAAACCTTTGAAGAGCTCAGCAAACTGATCGGTGAGCACCTCAAACCGACGAGCAGTATACACATGGCCCGACACCGATTCTATACACACCGACGTCGGGAAGGATAGAGCATACCAGACTTCGTTGCGGACCTTCGGCGCTTGGCCAGCCTCTGTAAGTTCACAGACGCCTGCAGGGGGGGAGATGTTAAGGAATTTCTTTATTGAGGGCATTGGTCATGCCGGGATTTTCAGAAAGTTAATCGAGACCAAGGACTTGACCTTGGAAGCGGCGGCGTTGATGACTCAGACCTTCATGGCTGGGGAGGAGGAAACCAAGATCATATACGCGGGCAACTCTGCTTCCAACATGGCGATGGATCAGGGAGTTAACATTGTAAACGCAACTCGGAACCCTGCAGGTAGGCAAGGGAAATTCGACACCACACAGGCAGCAACAGACTCTAGAGTGGCTCTTCAACAGAGACAATGGCAGGCTGAATGGACATTTACGCCATCACGGTGGACAATGCGTCTCGGGATGGGTCCATTGACACCCACTAACAGACTGCTCAAGAGTAATCAAAGAGACAATCAGCGAGGAATGCCTGTAGGTTTAAACAATTTATCTGTAGAAATTGTAACTTCAGTGGACATTTAGCCAGAATGTGCAGGAAGCCTGCAGCAAGGCTAATTTACGAGGCAGAAGAGGGGTCTGCAAGGCAGGTTGATGCTTGGGACAAAGCAATGGATGCTGAAGTTCAGCGGGTTCATGTGGCAAACATCCACAGCTCATATACCAAAACGCTACATAGAAACATAGAAACATAGAAAATAGGTGCAGGAGTAGGCCATTCGGCCCTTCTAGCCTGCACCGCCATTCAATGAGTTCATGGCTGAACATTCAACTTCAGTACCCCATTCCTGCTTTCTCGCCATACCCCTTGATCCCCCTAGCAGTAAGGACCTCATCTAACTCCTTTTTGAATATATTTAGTGAATTGGCCTCAACAACTTTCTGTGGTAGAGAATTCCACAGGTTCACCACTCTCTGGGTGAAGAAGTTCCTCCGCATCTCGGTCCTAAATGGCTTACCCCTTATCCTTAGACTGTGACCCCTGGTTCTGGACTTCCCCAACATTGGGAACATTCTTCCTGCATCTAACCTGTCTAACCCCGTCAGAATTTTATATGTTTCTATGAGGTCCCCTCTCATTCTTCTGAACTCCAGTGAATACAAGCCCAGTTGATCCAGTCTTTCTTGATAGGTCAGTCCCGCCATCCCGGGAATCAGTCTGGTGAACCTTCGCTGCACTCCCTCAATAGCAAGAATGTCCTTCCTCAGGTTAGGAGACCAAAACTGTACACAATACTCCAGGTGTGGCCTCACCAATGCCCTGTACAACTGTAGCAACACCTCCCTGCCCCTGTACTCAAATCCCCTTGCTATGAAGGCCAACATGCCATTTGCTTTCTTAACCGCCTGCTGCACCTGCATGCCAACCTTCAATGACTGATGTACCATGACACCCAGGTCTCTTTGCACCTCCCCTTTTCCTAATCTGTCACCATTCAGATAATAGTCTGTCTCTCTGTTTTTACCACCAAAGTGGATAACCTCACATTTATCCACATTATACTTCATCTGCCATGCATTTGCCCACTCACCTAACCTATCCAAGTCGCTCTGCAGCCTCACAGCATCCTCCTCGCAGCTCACACTGCCACCTAACTTAGTGTCATCCGCAAATTTGGAGATACTACATTTAATCCCCTCATCTAAATCATTAATGTACAGTGTAAACAGCTGGGGCCCCAGCACAGAACCTTGCGGTACCCCACTAGTCACTGCCTGCCATTCTGAAAAGTACCCATTTACTCCTACTCTTTGCTTCCTGTCTGACAACCAGTTCTCAATCCATGTCAGTACACTACCCCCAATCCCATGTGCTCTAACTTTGCACATCAATCTCTTGTGTGGGACCTTGTCGAACGCCTTCTGAAAGTCCAAATATACCACATCAACTGGTTCTCCCTTATCCACTCCACTGGAAACATCCTCAAAAAATTCCAGAAGATTTGTCAAGCATGATTTCCCTTTCACAAATCCATGCTGACTTGGACCTATCATGTCACCTCTTTCCATATGCACTGCTATGACATCCTTAATAATTGATTCCATCATTTTACCCACTACCGATGTCAGGCTGACCGGTCTATAATTCCCTGTTTTCTCTCTCCCTCCTTTTTTAAAAAGTGGGGTTACATTGGCTACCCTCCACTCCATAGGAACTGATCCAGAGTCAATGGAATGTTGGAAAATGACTGTCAACGCATCCACTATTTCCAAGGCCACCTCCTTAAGTACTCTGGGATGCAGTCCATCAGGCCCTGGGGATTTATCGGCCTTCAATCCCATCAATTTCCCCAACACAATTTCCCGGCTAATAAGGATTTCCCTCAGTTCCTCCTCCTTACTAGACCCCCCGACCCCTTTTATATCCTGAAGGTTGTTCGTGTCCTCCTTCGTGAATACCGAACCAAAGTACTTGTTCAATTGGTCCGCCATTTCTTTGTTCCCCGTTATGACTTCCCCTGATTCTGACTGCAGGGGACCTACATTTGTCTTTACTAACCTTTTTCTCTTTACATATCTATAGAAACTTTTGCAATCCGTCTTAATGTTCCCTGCAAGCTTCTTCTCATACTCCATTTTCCCTGCCCTAATCAAACCCTTTGTCCTCCTCTGCTGAGTTCTAAATTTCTCCCAGTCCCCATGATGATGAAAGTCCTATTAAACGGCATCCCAGTATGCATGGAGCTGGACACAGGGGCCAGCCAGTCACTTATGAGTGTCCAACAATTCGAGAAACTATGGCCACTCAGAGCTAGCACACCCAAACTAGAACGCATTGACACGCAATTACGGAGGTACACCAAAGAGATCATCCCAGTGCTAGGCAGTGCAATGTTGGTGGTCACACATAATGGATCAGAGAACCGGCTGCCACTCTGGATTGTCTCGGGAAATGGTCCCACGCTTTTGGGGAGGAGCTGGCTAGCCGAGATGAACTGGAAATGGGGGAATGTGCACGCCATTTCATCTGTGGAGCGAAGTTCATGCTCACAGGTCCTACAGAAATTTGAGTCACTATTTCAACCTGGTGTTGGGACTTTCAAAGGTACCAAAGTAGTGATACGCATCACCCCGGACGCCAGACCAGTGCACTACAAAGCCAGAGCTGTGCCATATGTGATACGGGAGAAAATTGAGAGTGAGTTGAACAGGTTGTTAAGAGAGGGCATAATTTCACCCGTTGAATTCAGTGACTGGGCAAGCCCCATCATCCCTGTCCTAAAAACGGATGGCTCGGTCAGGATCTGTGGCGACTACAAGGCCACTATCAACTGAGTGTCACTACAAAACCAATACCCGCTTCCAAGAGCGGAGGATCTTTTTGCCACGCTGGCAGGTGGCAAGCTGTTCACCAAGTTGGACCTCACTTCAGCCTACATGACCCAGGAACTGGCCGACGAATCCAAGCTACTGACCACCATCACCACGCACAAGGGGCTGTTTGTCGACAACAGGTGTCCATTTGGCATTCGATCAGCGGCCGCTATCTTTCAAAGGAACATGGAAAGCCTGCTCAAATCCATCCCTGGAAAAATCGTATTTCAGGACGACATCCTTATCACGGGTCAAGACACCGAGGAACACCTCCACAACCTGGAGGAGGTGCTACGCCGACTGGACCGGGTAGGCCTGCGACTAAAGAAGTCCAAGAGTGTGTTTTTGGCCCCAGAGGTCGAGTTTTTGGGCAGGAGGATTACCGCAGACGGGATCTGGCCTACCGAATCCAAAACGGAGGCGATTCGTCGTGCGCCCAGGCCCGGCAACACATCGGAGTTGCGTTCATTTCTGGGACTCTTGATCTATTTCGGAAACTTTCTGCTGAACTCAAGCACATTGTTGGAGCTGCTACATGTGCTCCTGCGCAAGGATTGCGATTGGTTTTGGGGGGGATTGTCAAGGACCGGGCTTTCAATCGGGCGCAGAACCTGCTTTGTTCTAATAAGCTGTTGACCCTGTACAGCCCGTGTAAGAAATTGGTTTTGACATGTGATGCATCATCCTATGGGGTTGGGTGCGTGTTGCAGCAGAGTAATGATGAGGGCTGACTCCAACCTGTGCCTTATGCCTCCAGGTCGCTCTCCCAAGCAGAACGGGGATATGGGATGGTTGAAAAGGAAGCACTCGCATGTGTCTACAGGGTGAAAAAGATGCACCAGTACCTTTTTGGCAGAAGGTTCAAGTTAGAAACGGACCACAAGCCGTTAATATCCCTGTTGTCAGACAGAAAAGCTTTCAATGCCAATGCGTCAGCTCGCATAGAGCGATGGGCTCTCACACTGGCTGCGTATGACTACACCATACGGCACCGGCCAGGCATCGAAAATTGCGCTGACGTGCTCAGCAGGCTTCCACTGGCCACCACTGAGGGGGTAGCGGAGTAAAGCGCTGAGATGGCCATTGATGCCTTTGACAGCTCAGGCTCCCCCATCACAGCCCGCCAGATCAAAATCTGGACCAACAGAGATCCCCTGCTATCCTTGATTAAGAAATGTGTCCTGACTGGGGATTGGGCGCCCGCACACGGAACATGCCCCGAGGAGGTCTGACAGTTTCACAGACGGATGGATGAGCTCTCCATCCAAGCCGACAGCCTACTATGGGCCAGCCGGGTAGTCATGCACCAGAAGGGAAGGGAAGCATTCATCAGGGAACTCCACAGCGAGCACCCAGGCATCGTGCTAATGAAGGCCATTGCCCGGTCACATGTACGGTGTCCGGGAATTGACTCAGACCTGGAACACTGTATTCGCAGGTGCACGACGTGTGCCCAGCTGGGCAATACCCCCAGCGAGGCCCCACTCAGCCCATGGCCCTGACCCACCAGGCCATGGTCATGTATTCACGTAGACTACGCGGGCCCGTTCATGGGAAAAATGTTCCTCATTGTTGTTGATGCGTACTTGAAATGGATCGAGTGCATCATATTGAATTCATGCATGACATCCACCACTGTGGAGAGTCTACGTGCGGTCTTTGCGACCCACAGCTTGCCGGACATCCTGGTTAGCGACAACGGCCCTTGTTTCACTAGCTATGAATTCCGGGAGTTCATGTCGGGTAATGTCATCAAACATGTCAGGAGTGCACCGTTCAAGCCAGCCTCCAATGGCCAGGCGGAACGTGCAGTCCAAATTATAAAACAGAGTATGCTCCAGATTCAAGGACCCTCCATTCAATGCCGCCTATCGCACCTCCTGCTGACCTTTAGGTCCCGACCGCACTCGCTTACGGGAGTCCCGCCCGCAGAACTACTCATGAAACGTACACTTAAAACTCGGCTGTCCCTCATTCATCCTGTCCTTCAGACATTGTTGAGGGCAAGTGCCAGTCCCAAAATGAGTGCCATGACTGTAACTCAAAGGGGAGATGTATAGAAATCGATGACCCTGTATTTGTTCTTAATCACGCTTTGGGGCCCAAGTGGCTTGAGGGTACTGTAATTGGCAAAGAGGGTAATAGGGTCATAGTGGTCAGACTTAACAATGGACAGATATGCCGCAAGCATCTGGACCAAGTAAAAAAAAAGATTCAGCATGGACACTGAGGAACCTGAAGAAGATCATGAGATGTTGCCCACACCACAGCCAGTGAACGAGCAACAAGAACATTCAGCAGCATGCACAGTCCCTGCAGCCAGCCCGGACAGGCTGGAATCACCACAGGTGACAGACAGTCAAGGCTCAAAAACCAGAGCCCCAACTGCAGCGATCCACAAGAGATCGTCGACCGCCTGAAAGACCCCATAAGGCGTTGGGGGGGGGGGGGGTAGGTGATGTTATGTATGTAACCTGCAGAGTTTAAAATGGCGGCATCCGTAGCAGTAATGGGACATTTGAGTACAGGGGCAGGGAGGTGTTGCTACAGTTGTACAGGGCCTTGGTGAGGCCACACCTGGAGTATTGTGACGAGAGAGTGCCCAGACCACGGGAGGTCAACGCATCGGAACGGAGGAATGTGTCGCCCAGCAAGGAAGATGACTGGGTTTGGGGCAAAGGTAAAAGGGCGACCGCTGAGAAGGCCAGGAAACCACTACGTTCCAATAAGTTGTTTGCACTATGTAACCCATGTGAGAGGTCTTTCGCAGCTAATGATGTACGATTATATGGGGTCGGGGGGACCTTACAATGAGCCAAAATATCGGACGAACACCAACCGGTTGACTATTGTAATGCCTGTGAGCTTGTAATGTTTGTAGCCCCACACTGTGGATGTGGACGTATTGTATACTGCAATACAGAGTTAATAATTAAACAGAAGCAGCAGGTTCTGATGACTTTCGAGAGAGCTGCCTGTCATGTTAGAAAGCTGTGTATGCTTGTGCTCTGTAAATATAGCACATTTGGCAGCGAGATGGGACTTTTCGGATGATTTAAAGCTGAAAGGATTCAGCCAGCTGACAGAAAGACTTTCAAAGCTTCTCTGTCTTTTGAAAAAGCTACAAAATCCGAGGTAAAAAACAAGCACACTGTCTGCACTGCAGAGTTTAAAATGGCGGCATCCGTAGCAGTAATGGGACATTTGAGTACAGGGGCAGGGAGGTGTTGCTACAGTTGTACAGGGCCTTGGTGAGGCCACACCTGGAGTATTGTGTACAGTTTTGGTCTCCTAACTTGAGGAAGGACATACTTGCTATTGAGGGAGTGCAGCGAAGATTCACCAGACTGATTCCCGGGATGGTGGGACTGACCTATCAAGAAAGACTGGATCAACTGGGCTTGTATACACTGGAGTTCAGAAGAGTGAGAGGGGACCTCATAGAAACGTTTAAAATTCTGACGGGTTTGGACAGGTTGGATGCAGGAAGAATGTTCCCAATGTTGGGGAAGTCCAGAACCAGGGGTCACAGTCTAAGGATAAGGGGTAAGCCATTTAGGACCGAGATAAGGAGAAACTTCTTCACCCAGAGAGTGGTGAACCTGTGGAATTCTCTACCACAGGAAGTAGTTGAGGCCAATTCACTAAATATATTCAAAAGGGAGTTAGATGAAGTCCTTACTACTCGGGGGATCAAGGGGTATGGCGTGAAAGCAGGAAGTGGGTACTGAAGTTTCATGTTCAGCCATGAACTCATTGAATGGCGGTGCAGGCTAGAAGGGCTGAATGGCCTGCTCCTGCACCTATTTTCTATGTTTCTATGTTTCTATGTAACTGCAACCTTCATGTAACAACACTGCATACTGTGTACACCTAAGAAATGCACACCTTGACCACAGGGGTGAACTTGTGGGAGACACTCCTCACCTGGTCATCCAGGTATAAAAAGTGAGGTCCCACGCAGGGTCATCACTTCTTGGTCCTGTGAATAAAGGTTCAGGTCACAGAGTGACCTTGTCTGCAGAATGTGCCTCGTGTGAATATATAGTAGTGTGTAAGGACATTACAACATCAACCCACTCATACTCGAGGTGGACTCCTTCATTATCTCTGCAATCATGGTCAATGTGCTGGAAAGCTTGTCAATAGGTCACACGTTTCTGCTGCCCCTCAATGATTATCCTTTTCATCGACGGCTCCCGGGGTACAGCATCTGTGTCCAGCTGAACAGAACTTGGAGAGGGCTATGCCAACCCAGATGGACTCTCCACTGCTATCCTTGTTGCCACCATCTGCTCTTGCTCAATTGTGATCCGTGAGTCACCAGGTGAAAACCCAACTATCTGTCTGACTGGACCCACCGAAGTGCGAGTATCTGAGCTGGTACATGGTCTGCATGAGTCCTGTGATGGTGCATTCTCAGAAATACCAGCTCCTCTGAGGAATTATCATCCGCAACGTCCACCAATTGCTGCTGCACGCATGAAAGCGCTGGTAGCGAGGAGAGATATGATTGGTACTGGCAAAGTAGGAATATTGCAACTTAACATTATGAACACGATCATATTGCACTTGCTGCTGAAAACAAGTTAACATGACTCAGTGCTGTATGAGATATGGGTGGATGATATTTAATTGTGTCACTGGGTATCTGGGTGCTCCCTGTCTCCCCACCTCCGATGACCAGGGACATCAAGACGCCACTGATCTCCAGCATCTCTGCCTCTGCAGTCATCAGCTACGAGATGTATGGAGGACCATCTTCGGTTCTCTCTCCCTTCCTAGTGTTCTGTGTTCTTTTCTGCTGCTACGGGGAAAGAACAAACCTATGAGTGAGTGTAGTGGCAAGTGTTCACCTGATGATGGGATGCATTTGGTGAGGGTGTCTGTCAGGGAGAGGCATGAAATTGCATAAGGATGAAGGGGAGTGGGAGTGGTGGGTGGATAGATGGGTATGTGTGGAAGTGAATAAAAAGAGAAGGATGGGTGTGGTTGCAAGGTAAGTGGGTATGAGGAGTGATGTGATGGAATAGGCTTAACAAAGTATAGTGAGGGGGGATGATGCACACAGCAGGATGCAGGTAAACGTGCAACTGTACTCAACTTTCCTGACCTGCTTAGGTCATTAAATCGCTTCCTGCACTGAAGACAGGAGCGTGGCACAATGCTCCTGCTACTGACTTCCTGGGCCACCTTCAACCATGCCATCTTTGTAGCAGCAGAAGCTTTCTTCCTCCCATTGCTGGGGAAGAATATCTCTCTCTGGCTCCTCACTGTCCCCACCAGTACAGCAAGCGAGTCGTCATTAAAGTGGGGCACAGCCTCGGAGCATCCTGTGTCCATTGTGAAATTGCTGTCTCTGTGCAAGACACTTCAAATGCCATCTTCAGATTGGCTCTTTAAATGCTGGAGTTAAGTTTGTGACATGCGGGTCCGCACCACGCCTGCTTTCATGCATTCAACGCCAAACCAGGAAGTCAAATGATAATGAGATGGCTGCATTAAAATGCCACAGTCCGATGCGCAAAACTTATTTCCAGGTTTCCCATGTGATATCGGAACTCACCGTTCTCAACGCGCCTCGCAGTGAATTTCGGGGCTAATGTGAAGGAATTTGGCAAACTTGAAAGTTTCGGAATGGTCCAGCTCATACATGCTGTTCTCATATTTGGAAAAAGTCCACTGTGATTTAATAATATCACCATGATAAATACATGCGTGAAATTTAAAATATCTGTAATGTTTTAACAGCTGCCGCAGAGTAAGTTGTTTTTCACATCAATATTAGGACTATTGCTTTCTTGTTATGTATAAATGCCCTGGACTTGGGTATAGGGAGCACAAGTTCAAGGTTTGCGGATGATACAAAGCTTGGCAACGTAATAAACAGTGAGGAGGATAGCAGCTGACTGCAGGAGGACATAGACAGACTGGTGAAATGGGCAGACACATTGCAGATGAAATTTAATACGGATACGTGTGAAGTGATGCATTTTGAGAGGAACAACATGGAAAGGCAATATAACCTAAATCTCAAGGGGAGTATAAGAGGAGGGTGCATACTCACAAATCTTTGAAAGTGGCAGGGCAATTTGATAAAGTGGGATACTTTGTGAATAGGGGCATTGAACCTTTACAAATCACTGGTTAGGCCCCAGCTGGAGTATTGTGTACAATTCTGGGCACCACATTTTATGAAGGATGTCAAGGTCTTGGGGCGAGTACCGAGGAGGTTTACCATGATGTTACGAAGGATGCGGAACTTGAAGGATTGGAGCAGCTGGTATTGTTCTCCTTAAGAAGACTTGCATTTATATAACGCCTTTCACGGCCTCAGGACATCCTAAAGTGCTTTACAGCCAATTAAGTGCTTTTGAAGTGTATTCACTGTTGTAATGTAGGAAACGCAGCAGCCCGTTTGTGCACAGCAAGATCCCACAAACAGCAATGTGATAATGACTAGATAATCTGTTAATTAGTGATGTTGATTGACCAGATAATCTGTTAATAAGCTAGAAGAAGGGCTGCTGGCCATGTCGGGACATGGCTGAGGAAAGGCCAAAGGCGTATGGGGAGGACGACTTACACCCTACGGGTTTACAGGCACCAACAGTCATATCTCCAGCTCTCTGAGGAGCAGTGTGTGAGAAGGATGTGCTTATGAGAGAAAGTGCAGACACAGATATGCCACCTGCTACAGGCAGACTTATGCCTTGTTCGCTCTGGAGGCAGCTTGCAATATCCCGCTCAACAGGTGTGCTGTGCTGCATGCTGCACAACTTGGCACTCATCTGGGGCCAGGCATTGCCAATGGGGATTGCAGGCCACCTCAGGAGGAGGAGGATGATGAAGACAAGCCTGGCGATGCCCCCATTGGATAACCACCCAAAGCACAGGGGAGGCAGCGTGGAGATGCTGTCGGAGCAAAAGCCGCACGTCGCCAGCTCATAATGGGCCAGCTTGCTTGATTGGAGGAAGCTGAGGGATGCATCTAATACTGACACATCTAAGCTGAGTTTCGCAATGATATACGAGACAACAACATCAGAGGCTCAAAGTTATAATTTAATGCACAAAAGTATCAAAGCCGATCCCCCAAAACAAAGACAACCATTCAATGAATAAACAATTTGAAAACATCATTTAAACACCAAAAGCAAACGACACTTCAAGCCCTCAAAATAAAACTATACAAATAACAGTGTCCTGCTGCAACTTTCTCAGGTTACATGAAATTTTAACAAATGAAGTATCTACAGGAACACTCATGACATCTGAATGTATTTGCATCTCGTTGTACGACCCCTTATTGCCCTGTGCCTTTCCACCCCTACACTTTACTCTACTCCCACACCTGTTACTCCTCCTCAGTGAGGTTCAGTGCCTACAGCAAGGCTACTTGAGGGCTGCTGTGTTAGGGAGGCAGACAGTACAGATGGCGTATGAGGATGCCCTGGACAAGCTCTTGGCTTGGAAGGCTCGGCTGCAGACTGCTGCGTCTCATCATCGGTGGAAGCAGTCACTGGTGGCTCAGGTGTGCACCGTGTAGGGTGCACGGTTGGAGAGTCAGTGGTGGCAGCCAGAACGTTGTCATCCTGAGGAAGAACCAGCACCATCCATTTCCTGGAAGCTACTGTGACTCCCGCAGGGCTGGGCCTCAGCCTGCGGAACACGATGTGTATCCACAACTTGCTGGCCTGCTTCTGCGCCATCCCTTCCCCGTTGGACAGTGGGGAATGCAGAGAGGATGGCATCAGTCATCGACTGCAGTAATTCACCAAGCTGCAGCATAGCTTGTGCCTGCGATTCGATCGATGTTGCAACGTGATTAAGGGCATGCACCACACACTCTGGAACACCACTCTCGCTGCTGGAGGCCACCTGCTTCTGTGAGTGAGCAATGATGGCCTCGCTGGAGTCTTGAATTGCACTGATGCTACCTGCCCTCCTGCTACTTCATCTCTGCAGAAGTGCCAGAAGTTGGGTGGGTCATCTGTGCATGCAGGAAGCCACTGTGCACTGAAATAACGTCTGTGCCCAGGAAAAAAAAACCATGACTGCGCATGGGCAAAATGGTAGTCTCTTTTAACGGCGCGATTTGCACAAAGTCCATCCTGCAATGCCTGATTTAACATCCCCAATCATGGATCCTCATGTTTAGTCGAAATTTCCAGTCGAAGACGCAAACTTTTTTCGGGCAGTATCGGGACCGCCCCGCTGTGATTAGTTCCCCGAAATCGGGACAGCCGAAAATGCAGCCTTAAATGTTCCAGGGTACTTGACATTTTGAAAAGACAGGCAGAATGGAAAATGAGGAGGGGATGGGGGGTTAGCTCTGATAATAAAGGATGACACAAGGACAGGATCTTGGCTCGGAAGATCAGGACGTAGAATCAGTATGGGTGGAGAAAAGGAACAACAAGGGGCAGAAAACATTGGTGGGAGTAGTATATAGGCCCCCTAACAGTAGCTATACTGGTGGACAGAATATTAATCAAGAAATAGTAGGAGCTTGTAACAAAGGTAATGCAATAATCGTGGGGAACTTTAATCTTCATATAGACTGGACAACTTAAATTGGCAATGGTAGACTGGAGGATGAGTTCATGGAATGCATTCAGGAGAGTTTTCTAGAACAATACGTTATGGAACCAACCAGGGAACAGGCTATTTTAGATCTTGTTTTGTAAAATGAGACAGGGTTAATTAGCAATCCGATAGTAAGGGATCCTCTGGGGCAGACTGATCATAATATGATAGAATTTCACATTACGTTTGAGAGTGACTTGCCTAAATCCGAAACTAGTCGTAGGGGCTGAGTTTCAGCAAGGGCCCCGCCCACCCAAGTGTCGCCGATGGCCGCCGAGGTACCGGGTGGTACTTTGGGTGTGAGATTTATGAAGAAGGTCCCTCGAAGGTCAGCGGGCAGCAAATGGAAGACATACGCCGACAATCTGGGCGGCAGCGGGCGGAAAGCCGATGATGGAGTCAGGCCCATGGGGGGTCAAAGACCTGAAAAAAAACCAAAGCAAAAAATGTAAAAGTATCCGAAGACCTTCAGGGGACCCCATCCAGGTAAGTGGCTGTTGAAAAAAAGTATTAAAATGTTCACTTACCTTTTTTTCAGGTTCTTCGTACTCACCGTCGGGACAGACCAGCCTCCAGCCAGTGGTCCACCCCTGTTCTGCAGCTGAGTCCCGCCGACTCCCGCCCACAGGAATCTGGGAGCTCGGCGGGCAGGAGCTCAGTTGCGCCACTCAGCTGTCCGCTGATGTCAGCGGGCGGTTCCCGGCGGCTCTCCCCTCCCCCCCCCCGCCCGCCCCAGGCCACCCCGAAAGTTGCACTGCGCGGACCTTCAGGAGGAATGTGGGCGGCAGTGGGCGGTGAGGTGCTGAAACTCGTCCCGTTAAACTTAAATAACGCCAATTACATCGGTATGAAGGGCGAGTTGGCTAAGGTAGATTGGAAAAATAGATTAAAAGATATGGCAGTAGATAAGCAGTGGCTAGCATTTAAAGAACTATTTCATAATTCTCAACAAAAATACATTCCATTGAGAAACAAAAACTCCATCGGAAAAGTGATCCATCTATCGAAGTTAAGAATAGCATTAGATTGAAAGAAGAAGCTTATAATGTTGTGAAGTATAGTAGTAAGCCTGAGGATTGGGAGAGTTTCAGAAACCAGCAAAGGATAAACAAAAAATTGAATAAAAGGGAAAACATAGAATATGAGAGAAAACTAGCAAGAAATATAGGGCTAGATTTTCCACGATTTTTGCATGCTTAATGCCCACTTAACATCCATTTTACTGCTGAAATGACATATAACGCCCATATATCACCCATTTAGCCACAAAATGGAAACTGATGGGCATATTTCGGAAACTTAACACCGAGCGTTACTTTCCCTATGTTCGTTACGCTAGGAAAAAATAATATCGCCTGCCCACTTTTTTGGGGCGGAATCATCAGAATGGGCAAAATCAACGCCCATAATATCGCCCAGCATTACTTTCCGCATAGAAATAACGGCGAGGTTTAATAATACCGACCGCCCACTTTTTTTGTCGTAAAGAGCACATTTGCCGACACTAATGGCCAGCGTCACTTTCCCCACCTCGTGCACATATCGCTCGCCCAACAAAACGCCCGGAAAAAGTGGAACTAACCAGAACTAATCACAGCGTTATGGACACCATGTTCTAAATCACATGTCGCATCATTTAAAAGGCTGCTCTGTTTCAACCTCGGGGGAGTTCGGATGTACTCTGGAGGTCTTTGGCGGTGATGTGAACATCTGTACAAACATCTTTACCATACTGTGAACGATTGGAATTTAATAGGTGTCTTCTTTGGGACATTCATTCTTTGTGACCAATCGGTGGAAAACAGAGAGCTATTGTAATGGGGCCTGTCCTTTCTCACCCTCTCTTGATGACCACTTACATGCTGCAGACTCGAGATGGCCGAAGGTATGCTCCACAGCATTATGTGCCCAATGTAAGACATGCCAGACTAATGAGGAGGACCAGACATTACAGGGACAAGTGGCTTTACCTCGACTTGCCCGACACCAGCTGCCTTCAGAGACTGCGCTTCCACAAAGAGGTTATCACTGAGGTATGCCAGCTCATTAGTGGAGATCTGCAGCCTGCCAGCACTATCAGGACCACACTGTCCGTCGAGGTCAAAGTCATCGCGGCACTGTCGTTCTACGCCTCGGGTTCTTTTCAGGCCTCAGCTGGCAACATTTACGGTCTGTCTCAGCATGCCACACATTGCTGCATTAGACAGGTCACTGAAGCCCTGTACGCACGCAGGAGGGATTTGATCAGTTTCCCTATGACCAGGGAGGCACAGAGAGAGAGGGTTCTAGGATTGCAAACTTCCCCAAGGTGCAGGGAGCAATACCTGTATACACATCACGATGCGGGCACCTTTTCAGGATGCTGAGGTTTTCAGGAACTGCAAGGGATTCCACTCTCTGAATGTCCAACTCATTGTCGACCATCAGCAAATTATAATGGCAGTCAATGCTAAATTTCCGGGCAGCATCCATGATGCTCACATCCCGCGTGAGAGCACTTTATCTGACTTGTTTAACAATCAGCCACAAGGCCAATGCTGGATGCTTGGTGACAAAGGATATGGCCTTACCACCTGGCTGATGACCCCACTGCGTGACACCCACACTGAAGCCGAGAGGCAATACAATGAGAGCCACAGAGCCAGTCGCAATATCATGGAGAAAACCATTGGAGTGCTTAAGTAGCACTTTAGATGCCTGAACCACTCAGGAGGCGAGCTCCAATACCACCCTGAGCAGGTAGCTCAATTTGTGATGGTGTGCTCCATGCTGCACAACTTGGCTGTCAGGAGGGGACAAGAATTGCCTGAAGTATGTGACAGCCTACCTCACCAGAGAGAGGAAGAGGAGGATGAGGAGGTGGATGCTGACATTGGCCCAGACAATCAGGCTGACACTGAAGCCATGCCCCCGCCCCCCCCCCATAGACCGCATGAAAGGGCCCGTGGTGGCATGATAGCTGCAAGAGCCTTACATCAGGAGCTCATCAATGAGCGCTTTGCCTGAAAGAACGTTGGTGTTATTTACAAGGCTGACACACTGCTGGGTGTGCAGGTCATACATCAATGATGGGCATCACCTTGGTGACAGTTAAAGTTTAAGTTGATTGAAGTTAAGTGTAATTATTCCCTTTGATAAGGAATCACCAGTGTGTAATGGTGTAGCTATCTGAGCCAATGCGCTACAAGGTTTTGTTAAATAAAAAACATTTAAACCAAACATTAGTCTGAAATCATCAGTATTTCGGTACAAACCAACCCTTCCCCGCCCCCCGCCCCGGATTCTCCTCCCCACCTGTACCTCTTTCCCTTCCCCTACTGACTCCAAACCGCCTGGCCGAGGTTCTCCTCAGACGATGCTTCACTGGGGGGGGGGGGGCGGGGGGGGCGGTGGGGGATGACGGCCGAACCGCTACTTGGACGGATATGGGAGAGGACGGTTCCGAGGTGGGAACATGCTCCGAGCCAGAAGCAAGGTATTGCTCTTGGCTCTCATGTGTGGTTGGCAATGGGGGTGCGGCACCTTGGGGTGCAGTGCAGCGCTCCGGGACCACTGGGAGCCCTTTGGCACCAGTGTTCCTGGCTACCAGCTCCAGGGCCTCTTCCATCCCTTCCATGTTATATGTTATTTGTTGGATAAAATCTCGGTGCCAACTATGTTCTTGGTGTTTAGTCGGCTTTTTGCTGCTGGTGAATCTCCCACGTGCCTCCCACCACAGCCAAACAAGCACACACCACAGCCACACATGCTTTCAGTCCCTCTCACTCCCTCTCTCTCTGTCTCCTCTTCTGCGCATGTCATGATGACCCTTGACTTCCTGAATTGCGGGAATCGAGCATTGCCATGCCGTTGCTAAGGACGGCGACACTTTACGGCAGATGGTCAGAGAGATTTAACGCTACCGCCCATTTCATATCGCTCGCGGTAATGCCTAATTTCAAAAATAGAGACAAGGTGCTTTGAGAATGGGCGAGAAGGCGGCGATCTGAAAACCCATTTTTACCACCCACGCCGGAAATAACGCCCATTTTTGGCCGATCTGCACAGAAGTGTAAAATCTAGCCCATAAAAGCGGATTGTAAGAGCTTCTACAAGTATGTAATAGGGAAGAGAGTAGCAAAAGTAAACGTTGGTCCCTTAGAGACTGAGGCAAGAGAAATTATTATGGTGAATAAGGAATGGCATAAATGTTAAACAAATATTTTGTATCTGATGCAAAAAGCATACCTAAAATGGTGAGGAACCAAGGGTCTAATGAGGGTGAGGAACTTAGGGCTAGATTTTCGGCTTTTAGGATTTCGGGGCACAAATCATGGCAGTGCGAAAAGTTTGCACCCTGGTCCGACATTTTCAGCAAAAAAGTGATCTGGAGGAGCATTGGCATTAAGTCAGGCATTGTATGACTGACTTTGTGCACCGGAGTCGAAACTTTAGAACTTTATTTTCTGTTGCTTTCTTTTCCGGTCGCAAACGCAAATGCAGGGCGCGCCAGCTTCCTGCACGCATGCGCATTTAAACAGGCCCACTTCAGCCACTTCTGTTGAGATGGAGGAGCAGGAAGGAAGGCAGCATGCCAGATGCTTCAACCAGGAGGTGAGTGAGGCCTTGGTGAGTGTGGTGGAGAGGAGGTGGGCCTCACTCCATTTTACAGGGGGCGCTAGACCACTCCCTCCTGTGTCTAACAGAATATGGAGGGCGATAGTGCAGGAGGTGCCTGCTGCAGACACTTTGTGCAGGGTTGGCACATGGTGCCGAAAAAAGTTCAACAACCTCAAGAGGATCACCATTTGCATTTTTGCATGCTTCCATGACTTGTAACACTAATCTCACACACTATGTGAAGTTTTTAATGTATCTGGTCCCTGTCAACACTTAGTAGGATGATTTTCACTGTGCATTACAAAAATGAAGGCTTACTTCGGCACCCATTGTCCTTTAATGATCTATGCACATAATTTGTATCATTAAGATTGTCCCTCGCAATGCACTCCAACTGCTCCTATCGCTTTCTGAAAGATCACTTACAGCCCCATGTTAGATGCCTCTAACCTGCAAATACATACTGATGAAGCACATGCAAGATTCAAACAGATTGAACGGAGGCCACTAGAACATTCACACAGTATCACCTATTCTACTGTGGTAGGCAAATGTGGTGCAACAGCAGAGAGATCCTTTTTAAACCCTTCCTATTTTTCTTTTTGCCGTCAAAGCACTCCCACAACAGGAGGGAGCAGCTACGGACAGGCGGGAATCTGCCTCAGACTATTCCTCTGACGGACGTAGAGGAGAGGGTTGCTGCCCTCATCGGAGTCCCAGCTCGTACAGTTACCGGGGGCGATATTGAGCCCCCTTCTGGTTGTGAGGGAATGTAAATGGATCGCGAGACTGAATACACTGCATTGCGAGATATTATGGAGTTACTTTGGCCCTCAAATGAACCTGTGCTATGCCATTTTCCTCATGTCAACCTGCCCCCTCCCCTGCCGCTAACCGCTCATCTGTTGTTTTCTACTTCCAAATGACCAATCAGAGGCGCAGCATCCCTTGAGGGAGGTCTCACTTCAGGCCATATGGCTGACGATGAGGGACTGAAGGACACTGCTCTGGCTGAGCATCCAAACCCACCAGTTGCCCCATCGGGATTAAGTACTTCTGGCAACGCCACTAACTTTACAGGCTTTGAGGATTCGGAGGCTCCTGGCCTCGGTGGCGTACAGCAATGCAGTGCCAGGGTGGAATCCTGCAGGCCAGCTCTCCGGAGGGTGAGTCGGCAAAGTCGGTCTACTCACAGACAGGTAGACCTTGAACTGGACCTGGTGGAAATGTCCAAGGAAAACACAGTGATGCACCGTGACCTCATTGATGCATTGGGACGGATCCCAGCAAGCATTGCCAATCTCACTGCGACTGTTGCAGAGGCAGCATTGCAGATTGTCACTGTGAGTCCCCACACAGAGGCTGGTGGCCTCGAGCAACGACAGTGGAGTTCCAGAGAGTGTGGCATGTGCCATTGATCATGCCGCAGACTCAGGTGCATCACAGGCATAAGCTTTACTTCTGCTTGGGCAGGTGATGCAGTCCATATCTGCTTCCATACTCTCTGCATTCCCCACTGTCCCACGGGGAAGTGACGGTGCTGAAGCAGGCCAGCAAGTTATTCGTAAACACCATATTCCAGTTATTAAGACCCAGCCCCATCAGAGAGTGAGTGGCTCCAGGGAAATGGGAGGTGCAGTCATTCCTCAGGATGACAGCATTCCGGCTCACACCACTGACTCGCCAACCATGCACCATACACGGTTGACACCCCAGCCACCTGTGAGTGGTAACACTGAGGAAGAGGCGCACCAGTTGAAAGCCGGGCCTTCAAGACCAGGAGCTGGTCCAGTGCGTCTTCGGATGCTGTCTCCATTGTTTGGCCCCTCCAACACAGCGGCCCTCTAACAGCCTTGCTGTACGCCATGAGGCCTCATTGAGAAGGAGCAGTAGGCATGGGAGGGGGTTGAGGGGAAGCGGGTGGGGGGGGGGGGGAGAAGTCTGTCCAAGACCCACTAAGGTCTGGCAATAATTCATTGTTCTTTACATGTTGTGCACTGCAGGAAGCAGTTTTTATTCCTTTACATGTTGTGCACTGCAGGAAGCAGTGTTTTGTTACTTTACATGTTACTGATTGCAGAGATCAGTTCTGTGTCCATAAGTTATACCATTGTATAATTTTGGGTTTTGTGGGTGGAGGGGGGGGGGGTGGTGGTTGGAATTGAAACTGTTCAATGCTGGTAAAAATTGTTGTTTGACCTTTGATAGTGCTGTCTTGTGTCTTATTTGCAGAATCAGTTGTAGACTAGCCAGCATGTTGGCATAGAGCGGTGAGGCAATGCTCAAACCTTCCCTTCCCCGTTCAAGCAAACCGGCCATTGATGAACTGCCGATGTAAGGCTCTTGCAGCGGCGACATCTCCACGCTGCCTTCCCTGTGGTTGTGGTGGTCACGGCATGGATTCCTCAGCAGGCTCCTCTTCCTCGACTTCCTCGTATTCCTTCTACTGAGGTGGTCCTGCAATTCCCACTGGCAATGTCTGTCCCCTCATGACGACTAAGTTGTGTAGCATGCAGCACACGACAATAAACTCGGAGACCTGCTGAGGGGAGTATTGAAGGCTGCCTCTAGAGCGGTCCAGGCATCGGAAGCGCTGTTTCAGCACGCCAATTGTCTGTTCAATGATATTGCGGGTGGCTGCATGACTGTCATTATAGCGCTGCTCAGCTTTTATGGCAGGGTACTGGATGGGGCTCATGAGCCAGGTGGCCAGGCCGTATCATTTGTCCCCAATCAGCCAGCTCTGACCTTGTCTTTGTCGCTGAAACATTCGTGAGACACCGCTCTCACGCAAGAAGAAAGCATCATATGTGCTCCCTGGATAGCGGGCATTGACTGTGCGAATGCACTGAGTGTGGTCGCAGACCAGCTGAAGGTTTAGGGAGTGGTATCCCTTTCTGTTTCGGAAGACCTCTGCATTCTGTGTTGGTGCTCACAGGGCAACGATGTACAGTCAATCGCACCCTGAACCTTGGGGAAGCCTGCAAATTGTCCAAACCCTATAGCCCTCTCATTCTGGCTGCCCATGCCCATTGGGAACTTTATGAAGTCCATTCTGCATGTGTCACCTGGCGAATGCAGCAATGTGTAGCATGCTGCGAGATGCTACATATTCACCCTGCTGCTGCCAGGAAGGAGTCGGAGGCATAGAAGGCCACCACAACTGTAACCTTCACCTCGACAGGCAGTGCAGTCCTGTTGGTGCTGGTAGGCTGTAGGTCTGCCTGTAGGATCTGGCATATCTATGTTAGCACTTCTTTTCTGAAGTGCAGCTTTCGAATCCACTGCGCATCAGAAATGTGGAGGTATGTGCGATGTTCCCTGTAAACCCATGGTGGGGATGGGCAAGGCCTCAACTCCAAACGTCTGCGACCTCTTTGATTCTGTTGCCGACCATGAACAAGAAGCCTTCTTCCAGCATGAAGCCGTCTGCTAATAGCAACCAGCGTGATTTGCTGGTGAACTAGCATTGCCCCCATTGAACTCTCTTACGACCTTGAAAACAAAGGGTTAAGTCACAGAAAAGTGCCGATTTAAACTGTACACTCATGCAGCGTTCTGTGTGCAGCCGTGGCAGTCACTGACAACTGCGACATAAGATACTCCAGCCTCCCTTTAAGTATGCATCAATTGCATCTGTTGCACCCGAGAACCACCTGTTTTTTTTCGGTTGGGTCCTGGGGCGGCCGCTAAATCAGGCGTTAGGGCCAAAAGTTCCACCCGGGGCACTGGCGCAGCTTTGCACAATGATTGACGTCATCGTGACGGTCAAAATGGAGGGTGGGTCGGTAAGTTTTTGTGCCGCCGCAAATCTATTGTGGAAAATTCCGGCCGGCACGAAATCCTGGACGCCCCGTTCGACACCCAGAAACACCATTTACCGTCCCGCCGCGGCGCGAAACGAGGCGCAGATTAGCAGATAATCCAGCCCAAAATGTAATGAATATAAGTAAAGAAAAAGTACTCGAGAATCTAATGTATCTAAAAGCCAACAGATCCGTTGGACCTGATGGCCTATATCCTAGGGTTCTAAAAGAGGTGGCTGCAGAGATAGTGGATGCATTGGTTTTGATCTTCTAAAATTCCCTAGATTGTAAAACAGTCCCCGCGGATTGGAAGGTAGCAAATGTAACACCACTATTCAAAAAAGGAGGGAGAGAAAAACGGGAAACTAGCAAGAAATATAAAAACAGATTGTAAGAGCTGTTAACCTGATGTCAGTCGTCGGGAAAATACTGGAATCCATTGTTAAGGAAGTGGTATCCGGGCACTTAGAAAATCATAACATGATTAGGAAGAGTCAATGTGGTTTTATAAAAGCAAAATCATGTTTGACAAATTTATTTGAGTTTTTTGGAGGATGTAACTAGCAAGGTAGATAAAGGGGAACCAGTAGATGTAGTATATTTGGATTTCCAGAAGGCATTCGATAAGGTGCCATATAAAAGGTTATTATACAAGATAAGGGCTCATGGGATTGGAGGTAATGCAATAGCATGGATAGAGGATTGATCCAAAGACAGAAAACAGAGAGTAGGGATAAACGAGTCTTTTTCAGGTTGGCAGGCTGTAACCAGTGGGGTGCCACAAGGATGCGTGCTGGGGCCTCAACTATTTACAATCTATATTAATGACCTAATGACCTAGATGAAGCGACCAAATGTAATGTACCCAAATTTGCTGACAATACAAAGCTAGGTGGGACAGTAAGCTATGAGGAGAACACAAAGTGTCTGCAAAGGGATATAGGTAGACTAAGTGAGTGGGCAGTAAAGTGGCAGATGGAGTATAATGTAGGGAAATGTGAGGTTATTCACTTTGGTAGGAAAAATCGAAAAACAGAATATTTTTTTAACTGGTGAGAAACTTTTAAATGTTGGTGTTCAGAGAGAGTTGTAAGAAACACAGAAAGCAAGCGTACAGGTACAGCAAGCAATAAGGAAGGCAAATGGCATGTTGTCCTTTATTGCAAGGGGCTTGGAGTATAAGAGTAAGGAAGTCTTGCTACAATTGTACAGGATCTTGATGAGACCACACCTGGAGGACTGTGCACAGTTTTAGTCTCCTTATCTAAGGAAGGATATACTTGCTGTGGAGGTGGTACAACGGAGGCTCAATAGATTGAATCCTGGGAGGAGAGGGCTGTCTTATGATGAGAGATTGTGTAGAATTGGCCTATACTCTCTGGAGTTTAGAAAAATGAGAGGTGATCTCATCGAATCATATAAGATTCTGAAGGCGATTGACAGGGTAGATGCTGAGAGGTTGTATCCCCTGGCTGGAGAGGCTAGAACTAGGGGGCAGTCTCAGGATAAGGGGTAGGCTATTTAAAACTGAGATGAGGAGCAATTTCTTCACTCAGAGGGTTGTGAATCTTTGGAATTCTCTGCCTCAGAGGGCTGTGGATGCTCAGTCTCTGATTATATTCAAGGCTGAGATAGATAGATTTTTGGACTCTAAGGGAATCAAGGGATTTGGAGATCGGGCGGGAAAGTGGAGTTGAGGTCAATGATCAGCCATGATCTTATTAAATGATGGAGCAGGATCAAGTGACCGTATGGCCTCCTCCTGCTCCTATTTCTTATGTTCTATGTAGAACTATTCACAATTCTCCAAGTGTGGTCCAACCAAGTTTTAATAAAAGTTTAACATAACTTCTCTGCTGTTCAATTTTATCCCTCTAGAAATGAACCCCAGCGCTTTGTTTGCTTTTGTTATGGTGTTATTAACCTGTGTCACTCATTTTAGTGATTTGTGTATCTGATGCCCAGATCCCTCTACTCCTCTTCCCTATTTTCCAATATTACATCGTTAAGTATGGATTCCATTATCTTTCCTATCACGACCACAGTCTATAGTTCCCTGATTTGTTCGATCTCCTTTTTAAATCTAGAAATCACATTAGCTGTCCGCCTGTCCTCTGGCACTATTCCCTTTCCTGATGATTTTTTATATATATGTAATAGTGCCTCTGCTTTCTCTTCTCTAATTTCTTTTAATATGCATGGATGAAATCCATCCAGACCAGGGATTTTATCCTCTCTAAGTTTGATCAGTTTATCAATTGTCCCCCCTCTCCCAGTCTTCCTGTTGAATACAAAGGCAAAATAATTATTTAATATTTCAGCCATTTCGCTGTCATTACCTGTGAGTTTATCATGTGCATTCCTAAGTAGCCCTATCCCGATCCTGATTTTTCTTTTGTTATTTATGTGTCTGTAAAATACTTTACTTTGTTTTATATTCCTTGTTAATTTCATTTTGTAGTTTCTCTTTGCCTTCCTAATTGTTTTATTGTTACTTCTTTCCTAACTTTTTCATATTCCCTTTTATCATCCTCTCCTTTGTTGTCTAAATCCTGCATATGTTCCAATACATCAATAGATGTTGGTCATGGTGGCTATGTTGGTTCTCAGCACCCTTTTACAATGAAAGCTATTGTGGACTCAGCCAAATGTGTCGTACAGTTTTTTCTTCAATTAAAGGGGAACAATTGCTCCGATGCTTTGCAAGCTACCTCGCTGTAGGTGCTGCGGCTCAGACAGTTGTGCCATGAGTGCTAGGCCTCAATAGAAATATAAAAAGGGGGTCCACTTTCACTGGCACTCCTAAATGTCTTCCTCATTTGCAGGACACCACAGACCTATGGTGGCAGCTAAGAGGGCTGACCTCACTACCTCACTGAATTTTGCATGAGAAATGGGGACAGCCTAGGCAGGAAAATCAACTAGATAGCAGCTCTTAAAGTGCTGCTGCTTGCCCTTGAAGGAAATTTCTTGCAGTGGGCTTACTACAACTGAGTTCAGCACCACCCCCTCCCATTTTTGGGAAAGGGAAATTGGACTGGATTCCTGCTCCTGACCACTATGGGTGAATACTGACTCAGGGTAGGATTGGCCTTGCTGCAATGCCTCTGAGATCAGCTAGCCTGTCAGCCCTAGCTGGGAAAACTCACAGTGCATGATGCACTGAAGGAGAACCGTTGTCTGCAGAAATGTATCCAGCATTCAGCCAGCACACTGTGAAACGGAGGGGAGAAAAATAACAATGGAAAAATATATGGTAAACATTATTCTACTCAGATGAAACCAAATATGTTTTTGATCAGGGCTGCTATTTCTTCGCTGCTAATTCAGATTTCCCAAATGACCATTTTACTGCTCTGGACTCCCCAGGCAGAATTATGCACTTACGAAGGGTCAACTGTAACAGTTTTGGAAAACATCTGTAAAAGCCTCCGTTTTATAAAATATGATACATGATATTATATTCATATATTTATATTCTCAAATATTTCCATAGACAAATGTACACATTGCTACCTTTTGGGAACTAAAATTTCACTTTTAGGCAATTCTACTAAAATAATAAGAAACCTCACATCTTCAGCTGGGTTAGGGATGTACAGCCAGGGGTTCCACTTAAAGTAGGAGAATGGTTGAATGACATAACGTTTGAGAAATGCAATAGGCTAGATCGGGGTGAAATTGCAGTGTTGGTGGGGAGCCAATAGTACTGAATAGTCACGAGCGGCACACACACAGTTTCCCAATATGTTCTCCCACCGTGCAAGACTCTGGGTCGGGAGTGCAATTTTACAGCAAGGGCTCTGTTGTTCTTGTGGGCCAGATAGTTGCCCACCATAGATCCTGTAAAATTGAAATCTATGTGCACATTAATTTGCATATTTCCCATTTGCTGACACTGTTCTGATTTAGGATTTATGTGTCAATCAGGTAGTAACATTTAAAAACAGTCCTTCCCAAACCTTCGGGCCTGCAAAATTCATACACGGCAAGCCACAGAGTAAAAAATATAAACGTAAAGATGACAGCCAACTTTTTTGGGGGGCTGGATTGCCAGGGCTGGAGGCTAAATGTGGCCGTCTGTCTCAGTGTTGGATATGCTTGGCCTCCATGGTACAAAATGCCATACAGAGCCCGTCCATGTAGTACATTCTGTCGAAATCAATGATTAAAGATCGTTGAGCATTTGTTTGAGCAGTGGGCCATTTGGCTGAATGCAGATAGAGAAGCTTTCCTGTTGCTCTCATCTATTGAATTTCCTGCATTGGAAGCTGCTCTTTGTTTCTGTTTTCTGACTATGGTCTGTGATAACTAGTAATTACTGGATTCCTTTGCAAGATAACGGCTTTCATCAAGGCCTCCACCCGCCCAAGTGCCGCTGCTGGCCGCCAAGGTACCGGATGGTACTTTCGGTGAGATATTCATGGCCGAGGTCCCTCGAAGGTCGGCGGGAGGCAAATGGACGATGTATGCCGCCAATCTGGGCAGCAGCGGACGGGAGGGCTAATTTTCGGCAGCAGAGGCGCTTGTCGCCCGAGTGCCACTGAGGAAGGAGTCAGGCCCATGGAGAGTCGAAGAGCTGGAAAAAAAAATCACCAATACAAAATAAAAAAACTAGCGAAAGACCTCCAGGGGACCCCGTGCGGGTAAATCGTTGTTGGAAAAAAAAATGTAAAATGTTCACTTATCTTTTTCTCAGGTTCTTCCGACTTACCGTCGGGAACAGACCAGCCTCCACACAGCGGTCCACCCCCGCTCTGCCGCCGAGTCCTGCCAACTCCCACCCACAGGAATCTGGGAGCTCGGTGGGCGGGTGCTCAGTTGCGCCACTCGGCCATCCGCTGACGTCAGCGGGCGGTTCCCAGCGGCTCTCCCCTCCTGCCCGCCCCAGGCCACCTCGAAAGTGGCACTGGGCGGATCAAGAAGAGCAATGTCGGCGGCAGTGGGCGGCAGTGGGCGGCAGCGGGTGGTGAGGTGATGAATTTCGGCCCCAACTTGTTAGAAAATTCTGGGAAGATTTGTTTATATCTGAGAACATTTAAAAGGTCTTGAAGTTTCTGTGCCTATGGTTAGTAATATTTTTTATTTGTTCATGGGATGTGGGCTTCGCTGGCAAGGCCAGCATTTATTGCCCATCCCGAATTGCACTTGAGAACGTGGGTGCGAGCTGCTTATTGAACTGCTGCAGTCCATAAGGTGAAGGTACTGCCATAGTGCAGTTAGAGAGGGAGTGCCAGGACGAAAAGGAACGCCGATATATTCCCAAGTCAGGACAGTGTGCGACTTATAGAATCATATCAATTTGCAGCACAGAAGGAGGCCATTCGGCCCGCTGATTCTGTACTGGACAAGAAAGAGCTATCCAGCCTGTAATGACTTGGAGGGGAACTTGGAGGTGATGTTGTTCCCCTGCGCTTGCTCTCCTTTTCCTTCTAGGCGACATGAGGAAAAATCTGTTTTACGCAGTGACTGGTTAGGATCTGGAATTCACTGCCTGAAAGGGTGATGGAGGAAGATTCAATTGTGTCTTTCAAAAGGGAATTGGATAAGTACCTGAAGGAAAAAAAATTGCAGGACAATGGGGAAAGAGCGGGGGAGATGGGACTAGCTGAAGTGCTCTTGCAGAGAGCCGGCACAGGCTCGACATGCCGAATGGCCTCCTTCTGTGCTGTAACCATTCTATGATTCTATAATTCTAGAAGCTGCAGGTTTGGGAGGTGGTGTCGAAGAAACCTTGATGAGTCCCTGCAGTGCATCTTGTAGATGGTACACACTGCAGCCACAGTTGGCCGGTGGTGGAGGGAGTGAATGTTGAAGGTGGTGAATGGGGTGCCAATCAAGCGGGCTGCTTTGCCCTGGATGGTGTTGAGATTCTTGAGTGTCACGGAGTTGCACTCATCCAGGCAAGTGGAGTGTATTCCATCGCCTGACTTCTGCCGTGTAGATGGTGGAAAGGCTTTGGGGAGTCGGGAAGTGAGACACTCGCCCCAGAATTCCCAGCTTCTGACCTGTCCTTGTAGCCACGTATTTATGTGGCCGGTCTAGTTAAGTTTCTGGTCAATGGTGACCCTCAGGATGTTGATGGTGGGGGATCCGGCGGTGGTAATCCAGTTGAATGTCATGGGGAAGTGGTTAAACTCTCTCTTATTGGAGATAGTCATTGCCTGGCACTTGTGTGGTGCAAAAATTACTTGCCATTTATCGGCTCAAGCATGAATGTTGTCCAGGTCTTGCTGCATGCGGGCATGGGCTGGTTAATTATCTGAGGAGTTGCGAATGGAACTGAACACTGTGCAGTCATCAGTGAACATCCACACTTCTGGCCTTATGATGGAGGAAAGGTCATTGATGAAGCAGCTGAAGATGGTTGGGCCTAGGACACTGCCCTAAGGAACTGCTACAGTGATGTCCTAGGGCTGTGATGATTGACCTCTAACAACCACAACCATCTTCCTTTGTGCTAGATATGACTCCAGCCACTGTAGATCTTTCCCCCTGATTCCCACTGATTTCAATTTTACTAGGGCTCCTTGATGCCATACTTGGATCAAATGCTGCCCAGATGTCAAGGGCAGTCACTCTCACCTCACCTCTGGATTTCAGCTCTTTTGCCCATGTTTGGACCAAGACTGCAATGAGGTCTGGAGCCAAGTGGTCCTGATGGAACCCAAACTGAGTATCGGTGAGCAGGTTATTGGTGAGTAAGTGCTTGATTGGCTGGATTGAATTTGTCCTGTTTTTTGTGGACAGGATACACCTGGGCAGTTTTCCACATTGTCGAGTAGATGCCAGTGTTGTAGCTGTACTGGAACCGTTTGGCTACAGGCGCGACTAGTTCTGGAGCACAAGTCTTCAGCACGACAGCCGGGATGTTGTCGGGGTCCATAGCCTTTGCTGTATTCAGTGCGCTCAGCCACTTCTTAATATCACGTGGAGTGAATCGAATTGGCCAAAGACTGGTTTCTGTGATGGTGGGGACCTCAGGAGGAGGCCGAGATGAATCATCCATTTGGCACTTCTGGCTGAAGATGGTTGCGAACACTTCAGCCTTGTCTTTTGCACTCACGCGCTGGGCTCTTCCATCATTGAGGATGGGGATGTTCATGGAGTCTACTCCTCAAAAATATGTTTAATTTTTTTTGAGGGGCCAGGAGGAGCAGGACATTGTGCTCCCACCCGTCAGCCAGCTGCCGCTTCCTGCTGGTTTCAGGGTCATGCAAATGAGACAAATCACATAATTTCAGACAGTTTGCCATCCACTGGGGCCCCCGCCTCGCCGATTGCTGCCCCTACTTAAAATTGGGGCTATAGTGTTTGTCACTTGCTTGATACAGGTGAGCACTGCAGACTGCCTGTGTGGCTAGAATGGACCTGCCACCATGAAAGTTCCATGCTGTGGTGACCTTTACTTCTACTGGAAGAGTCATCCTGGTACACTCATAATAAAGGATGAAACTGAGTACTGTGTACAATGAGCAAGTGTGAACTTAGCTCCTTTAATAAGACTCCAGAGTGCAAGGACCTCGTGGATGACCTGCTTATATACTGGGATCCCTTGGGACTCCAACAGGTGAGCCCTCTGGTGGTCAGGTGTCATACAGGTTACAAGGTTAAATACATAACATCACTCCCCCATGAAGTCAACAGTACACTTATTTACAAGGTGAGACGATCTGGGGCTTTTCGCTCCCTTGTCGATTGTCTCGGTACAAATGCGGGTGTGGGTGAGTTGGTCAGTTCTTCACTGGGCTGTTGGGCAGCCAGCCTTGCTGAGCTGCTGGGGATGAGTTCGGCTTTGTGGTCAACCATGATGTCAGTTGCCACTTGTGTGTGTGTTGGAGGGTCAAAGTTGGTGGTGTCCTCTTTGGGTTGTTCGTAGCTGTTGGTGAACCGCAATTTGATTTGGTCCAAATGTTTTCTGTACATTTGTCCATTGGCTAATTTGACCTGAAACACCCTACTCCCCTCTTTGGCTGTGACCATGCCAGCGAGCCATTTGGGACCATGTCCATAATTGAGCACAAACACAGGATCATTGATCTCAATATCGCATGACAAATTTGCACGATCATGGTACACACTTTGTTGATGCCGCCTGCCCTCCACGTGATCATGGAGATCAGGGTGGACAAGATAGAGCCTTGTTTTTAGTGCCCTTTTTATGAGCAGCTCGGCTGGGAGAACCTCGGTGAGTGAGTGGGGTCTGGTGTGGTAGCTGAGCATCACTCGGGACAACCAGGTCTGCAAGGAGCCTTCAGATACTTGTTTCAAGCTTTGTTTGATGGTTTGAACTGCCTGTTCTGCCTGGCCATTGGATGTGGGCTTGAACAGGGCAGATGTAGCGTGTTTGATCCCGTTGTCGGTCATGAATTCCTTGAATTCAGCACTGGTGAAGCTCGGCCCATTGTCGCTGACTAGGACATCAGGCAAGCTGTGCGTGGCAAACATAGAAACATGGCTGATCATTCACCTCAGTACCCCTTTCCTGCCTTCTCTCCATACCCCTTAATCCCTTTAGCCGTAAGGGCCATATCTAACTCCCTCTTGAATATATCTAACAAACTGGCATCAACAACTCTCTGCAGAAGAGAATTCCACAAATTAACAACTCTCTGAATGAAGAGGTTTCTCCTCATCTTGGTCCTAAATGGCTTACCCCATACCCTTAAGACTGTGACCCCTGCTTCTGGACTTCCCCAGTATCGGGAACATTCTTCCTGCATCTAATCTGTCCAATCCCGTCAGAATTCTATATGTTTCTATGAGATCCGCTCTCTTTCTTCTAAACGCCGGTGAATAAAGGCCAGTCAATCCAGTCTCTCCTCATATGTCAGTCCTGCCATCCCGGGCATCAGTCTGGTGAACCTTCGCTGCCCTCCCTCAATAGCAAGAACATCCTTACTCAGATTAGGAGACCAAAACTGAACACAATATTCCAGGTGAGGCCTCACCAAGGCCCTCTACAGCTGCAGCAAGACCTCCCTGCTCCTATACTCAAATCCCCTAGCTATGAAGGCTAACATGCCATTTGCCTTCTTCACCGCCTGCTGCACCTGCATGCCAACCTTCAATGACTGATGTACCATGACACCCAGGTCTCGTTGCACCTCCCCTTTTCCTAATCTGGTGCCATTCAGATAATATTCTGCCTTCATGTTTTTGCCACCAAAGTGGATAACCTCACATTTATCCACATTATACTGCATCTGCCATGCATTTACCCACTCACCTAACCTGTCCAAGTCACCCTGCAGCCTCTTAGCATCTCCTCATAGCTCACACCGCCTCCCAGCTTAGTGTCATCTGCAAACTTGGAGATATTATACTCAATTCCTTCATCTAAATCATTGATGTATAATGTAACTAGCTGGGGTCCCAGCACTGAGCCCTGCGGCACCCCACTAGTCACTGCCTGCCATTCTGAAAAGGACCCATTTATCCCGACTCTCTGCTTCCTGTCTGCCAACCAGTTCTCTATCCACGTCAATACATTACCCCCAATACAATGTGCTTTAATTTTGCACACCAATCTCTTGTGTGGGACCTTGTCAAAAGCCTTTTGAAAGTCCAAATACACCACATCCACTGGTTCTCCCTTGTCCACTCTACCAGTTACATCCTCAAAAAATTCTAGATTTGTCAAGATTTATGATTTCCCTTTCATATATCCATGCTGACTTGGACCGATCCTGTCACTGCTTTCCAAATGTACTGTCATTTCATCTTTAATAATTGATTCCAACATTTTTCCCACTACTGATGTAAGACTAACCAGGCTATAATTTCCCATTTTCTCTCTACCTCCTTTTTTAAAAAGTGGTGTTACATTAGCTATCCTCCAGTCCATAGGAACTGATCCAGAGTCGATAGACTGTTGGAAAATGATCACCAATACATCCACTATTTCTAGGGCCACTTCCTTAAGTACTCTGGGATGCAGACTATCAGGCCCTGGGGATTTATCGGCCTTCAATCCCATCAATTTCCCTAACACAATTTCCTGGCTACTAAGGATTTCCTTCAGTTCCTCCTTCTCACTAAACCCTCGGTCCCCTAGTATTTCCGGAACGTTATTTGTGTCTTCCATAGTAAAGACAGAACCAAAGTATTTGTTCAGTTGGTCTGCCATTTATTTGTTCCCCATTATAAATTCACCTGATTCTGACTGCAAGGGACCTGTTTTTCTTCACTAATCTTTTCTTCTTCACATATCTATCGAAGTTTTTGCAGTCAGTTTTCATGTTCCCAGCAAGCTTCCTCTCATATTCTATTTCCCCCCTCCTAATTAAACCCTTTGTCCTCCTCTGTTGAATTCTAAATTTCTCCCAGTCCTTAGGTTTGCTGCTTTTTCTGGCCAATTTATATGCCTCTTCCTTGGATTTAACACTATCCCTAATTTCCCTTGTTAGCCACGGTTGAGCCACCTTCCCCGTTTTATTTTTATTCCAGAGAGGGTTGTACAATTGTTGAAGATCATCCATGTGATCTTTAAATGTTTGCCTTTGCCTATCCACTGTCAACCCTTTAAGTATCTTTTGCCAGACTCGTAGGCTTTCAATGGTGGCCGTGGACGTGCTTACAGACATTATTGCACATTCAATCCATTTTGAGTAAGCATCCACGACAACCAAAAACATTTTGCCGAGAAATGGGTCCGCATAGTCCACGTGAATCCTCGACCACGGTTTGGAGGGCCATGACCACAAACTTAGCGGTGCCTCTCTGGGTGCATTGCTCAGCTGAGAGCATGTGTTGCAATGGCGCACGCATGACTCTAAATCTGAGTTGATGCCAGGACACCACACATGGGATCTGGCTATGGCTTTCATCATTACAATGCCTGGGTGGGTGCTGTGCAGTTCACATATGAACGTATCTCTGCCTTTCTTGGACAAGACCACGCTATTACCCCACAATAGACAGCCCGCCTGCAGGGACAACTCGTCTTTGCGTCTGTGGAACGGCTTAATCGCCTCCTACATCTCCACTGGGACACCGGACCAGCTCCCATGGAGGACAAGTTTTTTTACCAAGGAAAGTAAAGGATCCTGGCTGGTCCAGGTCCTGATCTGGCGGGCTGTAATGGGGGACTTCTCGTTCTCGAATGCCTCTTTGACCATGAGCAAATCTGCTGGCTGTGCCACTTCCACCCCGGTGGTGGGCAATGGCAGCCGACAGAGAGCATCTGCACAGTTCTCTGTGCCCAGTCTGTGGTGGATTACATAGTTGTATGCTGACAGCGTGAGTGCCCATCTTTGAATGCGGGCAGAGGCATTGGTATTAATCCTTTTGCTCACAGAAAACAGCGATATGAGCGGCTTGTGGTCAGTTTCAAGCTCAAACTTGAGGCCAAATAGGTTCTGGTGCATTTTTTTCACCCTGTAAACACACGACAGAGCCTCTTTTTCAATCATGCTGTAGGCCCTTTCGGTCTTGGACAAACTCCTGGACGCATAAGCGACCGGTTGCAAAATCCCCGATTCGTTAGCCTGTTGTAACACACACACGACCCCGTATGACGACGCATCGCAAGCTAGCACTACTCGTTTACAAGGGTTATACAGGACAGTTAGTTTGTTTGAACACAACAGATTTCTGGTTTTCTTAAAGACAGCCTCTTGTGAATTCCCCCATACCCACTCGTCTCCCTTGCGCAGTAGCGCATGTAGGGGTTCTAGCAGGGTGCTTAACCCAGGTAGGAAATTACCAAAATAGTTAAGG